>NC_086454.1:114292163-114424663 GCF_028390025.1 Pseudophryne corroboree | reverse complement strand
TTTCAGAATTGCAGATCATGCCCTTCGATAGCTTTTCTAGTATTCACGGGTCATCAATCTCTTGAAATCAGAGCACTATGGGGTCATTCCGAGTTGTTCGCTCGCTAGCAGATTTTAGCAGCATTGCACACGCTAGGCCGCCTCCCTCTGGGAGTGTATCTTTGCTTAGCAGAATTGCGAATGAAAGATTAGCAGAATTGCGAATAGAAAATTCTTAGCAGTTTCTGAGTAGCTCGAGACTTACTGCTACACTGCGATCAGCTCAGCCCGTTTCATTCCTGGTTTGACGTTACAAACACGCCCTACTTTTGGCCAGCCACTCCCCCGTTTCTCCAGACACTCCCACGTTTTATGCTGGCACGCCTGCATTTTTCCGCACACTCCAAGAAAACGGTCAGTTTCCACCCAGAAACACCTACTTCCTGTCAATCACACTCCGATCACTTCAACGATGAAATTTCTTTGTTCGGACTTGAGTAAATCTACTAAGACTTGTATTAAAATACTTAGTGCATGTGCACTGCGTACCATGTGCATGCGCATTTTTGCCTTAATCGCTCCGTTGCGAAATTTCTTTGTCAACAAGCGATCAACTCGGAATGACCCCCTATATGTTGGCAACTGTACTTGATCCTAGGTTTAAGTCAAACGTTGTTTATTTCCAACAGGCACAAACCTGCAGAGATGCAAAGAGCTGTTGTTGAGAAAATTGTCATCTCAAGCGGAACATGACAAGCCAACATCTCCTCCTTTATTTTCTCCGGCAACTGCGGATTCGAGGGAAAAAAGTAAACTTTCCAAAGAGACTCACTGGCGGTGATGAACATCAGTCAGAAAAGACTATTGACATTTGGTCCAGACTGGAGGAGCTGCCTACAATCACTAACATGTCTACTGCCACTGCATATGATGCTGTCTCCATTGAAAGAATGGTTAACGATTAATTCAGTGAAAGCATCCAAATAGGCATGTCAGACAGTCCGTTTGAATACTTGCAGGAAAACAAGGCAATTTGGAGGTCCTTGCACAAACTGGCTTTGTTTTACCTAAGTTTTCCACCCTCCAGTGTGTACTCAGAAAGAGTTTTTAGCGCAGCCAGGCACATTTTTAGCGATCGGTGTAGGAGGTTACTTCCCCTTAATGTGGAAAGGATGCTGTTCATCAAAATGAATTGCCAATTCATTGAGGAAGACTTTTACCAGCAATTACCTCCAAAAACTCCAGAGTACCCTGGGATGGTGGATTCCAGTGAGGACGAATTAATAGTCTGTGAAGAAGAGGATTTAGACACTGATGGGGTGAGGAATCAGATTATGATGATGACAATGACGACATCGTGCCTGTAAACTAAAGCCAGTTTGTGCACTGTCCATTGCCAGCTTGTTATGTGGGGGCCCAAACTAACCAATCATTTCAGCCACAAGTGACAGTCCCTGTGGCTGAAATGATTGTTTTTTTAAACTCTGCATGTCCTGTTTAATATACAACATAAGGGTGGATGGGAGGGCCCAAAGACAATTTCCATCTTTCTCCTCATTTCTTTGCACTATGTGCTCTTTGGAGCATTTTTTGAGAACAGTGCATAAAACAAAACTGCCATCCTGTCTGTCACTGCAATGCCACTCCCAGTGCCAGGTGTTTGTGTTTATTTTTTTATGAACCTGTTCCATATCTCCAATATACTTTTCATGGTCCCTGCCGCTGCATCCATCTAGGCCTAGGGTTCTTCTTTTTTTTTTTTTTTGGTCAAGGGGTCTTCTTCTTTTTTTGCTGAATCACACTAAATAATACTTTTTATTTTTAATAGCTTGTTCTATATCTCCAATTTACTTTTCATGGTGCCTGCCGCTGCATCCATCTAGGTCTAGCGGTGGTATTTTTTGGGTGAAGGGATGTTCTCTACTTCTATTTTTGCTGAATCAAAATAAATAAGTTTTTCTTTTTAATATCTTGTTCCATATCTCCAATTTACTTTTCATAGTCCCTGCTGCTGCATCCATCTAGACCTAGGGGTGTTATTTTTTGGGTCAAGGGGTGTTCTTCTTTTTTTGCTCAATCAAAATAATACCAATAATCCCAAGGACAATTCCATCTAGCACCTTATTTCTTTGCATTATGTCCTCTTTGGAGCATTATTTGGACATAGGGGGTAATTCCAAGTTGATCGCAGCAGGAAATTTTGTTAGCAGTTGGGCAAAACCATGTGCACTGCAGGGGAGGCAGATATAACATGTGCAGAGAGAGTTAGATTTGGGTGGGTTATTTTGTTTCTGTGCAGGGTAAATGCTGGCTGCTTTATTTTTACACTGCAATTTAGATTGCAGATTGAACTCACCACACCCAAATCTAACTCTCTCTGCACATGTTATATCTGCCTCCCCTGCAGTGCACATGGTTTTGCCCAACTGCTAAAAAAATTCCTGCTGCGATCAACTTGGAATTACCCCCATAGTTTATAAAACTGCCATCCTGTCTGCCACTACAGTGCAACTCCTAGATGTGCCAGGTGTTTGTGCCACCCACTTGTGTTGCTGAGCTTAGTCATCCAGCTACCTCAGTGCAACATTTTGGCCTATACTGGATAAAAAAACAATATTGTGAGATGTGATGTGTTTAAAATAGACTACAAATGAGTGGAAATTAATGTTAATGATGTTAATAATACTGTAGGAACAAAAACACCCCCAAATTCTGTGATTTTAGCTGTATGATTTTTCCAAAAAAGATTTAAAACAAAACCAAAACACACAAGGGTGGTTTTGGCAAAACCAATCCAAAACCTTAACCCCAAAACATAAATACAAAACCAAAACCAAAACACAAAAAATGGCCAGGCGCACATCTCTAGCTTAAAAGCATCAGTTAAGTATTAGCCAATTGAACTGTATTGTAGGGACAGACTTGATGTTAACCATAGAAGCGAATAGATTCATGCCAAGTTGAAGTACATTCTTGAAGTAATACTGTTGTAGTCTATTTATTCACCAAGTGTTATGTGTATTTGTATTTGTGGTTATGAACAGTATATAACCAGTATGTTTTAACCATTGAAATTTAGGCAGCTGCTTACTTGAACGAAAGAGTCGACACGACATGGAGCAATTTAATAAACAAGTTTATTAATCTTATTGTGAAACATTTTGTTGACATTTGATATTGTATTGTATTGTATTGTAATTGTTTCAATAAAGTTTCAGCCTATCTCTGGTGGACAATGAATACAGTTACACGCTGAAATTGGGGCTGATTCCTTACGTGGGTTGCAGTTGCATGGTTATATATTGAACATAGGGGGTCATTCCGAGTTGTTCGCTCGCAAGCTGCTTTTAGCAGCTTTGCACACGCTAAGCCGCCGCCTACTGGGAGTGAATCTTAGCTTATCAAAATTGCGAACGAAAGATTAGCAGAATTGCGAATAGACACTTCTTAGCAGTTTCTGAGTAGCTCCAGACTTACTCGCCATCTGCGATCAGTTCAGTCAGTGTCGTTCCTGGTTTGACGTCACAAACACACCCAGCGTTCGCCCAGACACTCCTCCGTTTCTTCAGCCACTCCCGCGTTTTTCTCAGAAACTGTAGCGTTTTTTCACACACACCCATAAAACGGCCAGTTTCCGCCCAGAAACACCCACTTCCTGTCAATCACACTACGATCACCAGAACGAAGAAAAAACCTCGTAATGCCGTGAGTAAAATACCTAACTGCATAGCAAATTTACTTGGCGCAGTCGCACTGCGGACATTGCGCATGCGCATTAGCGACTAATCGCTCCGTTGCGAGAAAAAAATAACGAGCGAACAACTCGGAATGACCCCCATAGGGTGATTCCCTCTGTAGACTGCAATACCTATCTCAGTAGCAAGAAAAGGGGGGGGGGGGGGGGGGTTCGGGGAATTCTGGCGCAAAAGGGTGTAGTGTACACCCAATCAAATTGCCCAAATAAACCTGCCCAAATCAGGTGGAGAGTTACCTAAATAATACAGATAGGACAATATATCAAAGTCATCACAACAAAAAAGGGCAAACCAAAATCCACTGAATAGCTGGAGGCGAACCCTCTAAGGACAGTTTCTCCTCCAGTGATTGATCATAAAAATAAACAAAAAATTAAACAATGTGTAGTATTGTCTATAAGAGTAATCCTCTTTAGTCACAATAGATATCACAAGTCCACAATTTAGCACAAATTCCAGTGTACCAAAACTCACTTGTCGAGTGGGTAGGCCGGACATATAAAGGTTTCTTTTAGACACAAGGTAACCATCAATGCAGAAAATAGAAGGAATGAATAATAGTGGCGTACCCAAAACTCACAGGTAATAAAGCTGACTGTCAGAATCCGTTTGGATTTCCCATTGTGAGAACATATTAGCAGGGACTGATGTTCACGGTACACTAGCAAGTTTATTAAAGCAGTGTACAACTGTAACAATAAATATAATCCAGGAATAACTAGAGAACACAAAATGAAAGGGAGAACTGAGGGGACATGGGATGCCAGGAGACTGTGAATACACGGGATGCCAGGAGACTGTGAGTACATGAAAACGGTGTAGACTGTGGAAATACTAGAGACACTGTGGACTGTGAAGGCACTTTGCAATAGGATTGTTCAGTAGCGGATATTGCACCATGGCAGGATGCACTTGAATAGGGAATGCAGGGTTGCAGGATTGCACTGTGATAGAGTATGTAACATACCAGGATAACACGATTGCACTGTAGCAGGATCACAGGATAGCACTGTCGTAGAGTATGCACTGTAACAGGATAACAGGATTGCACTGTAGCTGGATCACAGGATAGCACTGTGGTAGAGTGTGCAACATACCAGGATAACAGGATTGCACTGTAGCAGGATCACAGGATAGCACTGTGGTAGAGTATGCACTGTAGCAGGATAACAGGATTGTACTGTAGCAGGATCACAGGATAGCACTGTGGTAGAGTATGCACTGTAGCAGGATAACAGGATTGTACTGTAGCTGGATCACAGGATAGCACTGTGGTAGAGTATGCACTGTAGCAGGATAACAGGATTGCACTGTAGCTGGATCACAGGATTGCACTGTGGTAGAGTATGCACTGTAGCAGGATAACAGGATTGCACTGTAGCTGGATCACAGGATAGCGCTGTGGTAGAGTATGCACTGTAGCAGGATAACAGGATTGCACTGTAGCTGGATCACAGGATAGCACTGTGGCAGAGTATGCACTGTAGCAGGATAACAGGATTGCACAGTAGCTGGATCACAGGATAGCACTGTGGTAGAGTATGCACTGTAGCAGGATAACAGGATTGCACTGTAGCTGGATCAGAGGATAGCACTGGGGTAGAACCTGGCAGTTCTATGGATAATTTAGCAGTAGAGACCAGCATAACCAGGACCAGAAACTGAGACAACCTTGACACGATGAACTGGCAACAGGGAGCCTGTGTGGCTGGCCTAAGTAGTGAGTTCAGGTGCTGCTCACAGCTGTGGTAACAGCTGATAATCAAGCTGCAGATACAGAGCAGAGTGCTGAGCACCAGAGCAGAGAGCGCCACCCCAGGCATGGAGGAGAAACTGCATGGATCGTGACACTGGGGTACTCATGTAAAGGCTTCTTTCACTCATATAGACAATTTCTTGTGGATGGATGTCACTTTCTTAGAATCATTTTCTTGCAGGTTTTCCATACTCCCAAATATGGATATGTGAAACAAACAAAACACAAGACCACAATGTGTAGTAAGATCAAAGCAGCTTCAACAAACTCCAATGTGGAAAGGTGTCCACACGTAATCACCCAGGATAAATTGTATAGAACAAACACACCTAGGGACTCACTCAGTATAGATGGGGGTGTGTATATAAAGGTTTCTTTATCTGAATCCACACCCAAAATCACCAACTCGTGAATGACCAAAGCGTACCAGAAACTCACAATAGGAACATAAGAGATACTCCAATAAAGGTTTCTTTTATCCACGCTAATTGATGTATATGCCCAATCTAATTAAAAGCAAGCACAGTTCCATTTATTTTATCCAAAAACACATTTTAAAATAATTTAAAATTCATGTAAACTCCCCCCCAAAAAGTTTCAACTGTTTTGGTTACATCCGTTTTGTAGGTTTATATGTAGTGTCTTGTGACGCTCACACAATTACCCACTGCCCAGCAGTCTTTTAGTCTCCTGCAGCCAAAGACTTTGCCTATGGCAGCTGTCTTTCCAGGGGGAATTAGGTCCTCCCCAAACTCAGATGTCCCCAGGTTTTCTGTATATACAAGGTGACTATTGGAGGCTGGACAGGGGTAAATTCAGTACGGTGAAACGTTCACCTGACACAACCTTACTACTATGCTAAGGCACAGACTGAGGAGTGTGTTCTTAACACAAACAAAATGTACGTATAACAATGCACAGAGTGTTGAAAGCAATGACACTGAATATACGAGTGATTGTGAATGCAACAATGCATAAGATGTAATAAGCAACTTAATAAAATATGAAAGTAACAATGCTCAAAGATGTTATAAGCAACTTAATAAATATGAAAGCAACAATGCTCAAAGATGTTATAAGCAACCAGACTGGAATTACATGCAACAATGCACAAGATGTATATAAAAAAGAAATGCAGGCAAAGCAATGTCTGTGTGGAAACTCCACAAAAACTTGAAAACAAGGCTAGCTGGTTCTGGTCAGGCAATCAATCTGGCAAAGTCTCCGGGTCACGGGTATAACATGGGCAGACAGGATCTCATATGAGCTGACAGTTCCTGCTTCAGTGTGAACCAATCACCAGCGATTTGGGAGAGGCCACGAAGAGAATATAAACGGTGCTGCACCAATCAGAACCCAGTAGTAGAGATAAATGAAAGGACGTGCAGCTGTGCTGCTGCATGTCCACAAAACACAGCTAGACTAGTTGCCCAGCAACTGGGAACGCTGCCTGCGCGCAGCATCCCGGTTGCTAGGCGCTTGGCGGCTCCCAGTCCCCCCTGTGTTTGCATTGCTAGGTGCAGGGCGGGACCCGGAAGCGCCAGCTGACGGAGGAAGTGCAGCATCCCTGTCGCTAGGCGATGGCCGGGACCTGCCTCCTCCATGAGCCGCGCCACGGCTATCCGTACCCCCCCCCCCCCTTGAAGAGGGGTTAAGAAACCCCTAGAACATGGTTTCTGGGGATATTTCTTAAATAATTATTTTTTTAGTTCAGGGGCATGGAGGAGCCTCCCAGGCACCCAAGCTCTCTCTCCGGACCATAGCGTTTCCAATTATCTAAATAATGTACTTTACCCCACACAAACTTAGAGTCCAGGATTCTTTCAACAACAAACTCTTGATGTCCCCGAATCATGACTGGAGAAGGTCTCCTGAAACCTCTTACTTTAAATTTCTTAGAAACAAATGCCGGTTTAAATAGAGAACAATGAAAGGTATTACTGATTCTCAAAGATCTGGGTAATTGCAGACTGAAAGCAACAGGATTGATTTTCTAGATGATATGAAATGGTCCAATTTAACTGGGACCTAATTTCTGAGATGTCTGGCAGAGCTTGATGTTTCGGGCAGATAACCACACCATGTCTCCTACTTTGAAAGAACAAGGTTTCTGAAATCTGTCAGCAAATCTCTTAGACCGGGCTGCCGCATCCTCCAAGGCTTGATGTACTTCCCTCCAAATCCTCCTAAGGCAAGACACGGGAGCAAAAGAAGAACTAAACTGTTGTGATGGAGTGAAAGTATTAAATTTATACCGGAAACACAGAAGAAAGGAGACATGGAAGTTGAAGAATGTTCAGCATTATTATATGCAAATTTTGCAAAAGGGTAGATGGTCAACCCAATCATCCTGGCATTTAGAGATATAACATCGTAGATATTGCTCCAACGATTGATTAACCCATTCTGTCTGGCCATTGGACTGTGGGTGATATCCTGACGAAAGACTGATATTGATCCCTAGTTACACACAAAAAGACCTCCATAAACGGGCTATGAATTGAGAGCCTCTATCCGAGACAATGTCTTGTAGTAGGCCATGAATGCGGAATATGTGTTGAATGAACAGTGAAGTAAGATCCTTAGCATTAGGCAGTTTAGACAGGGGAATGAAATTAGCCATTTTACTGAAGCGGTCAACTACTATTCAGATGACCGAGCATTTGGAAGATCTTGGCAGGTCTACAATAAAATCCATTGACAAATGGGTCCATAGCTTGGAGGGTACAGACAGAGGATGTAATTGTCCAGAAGGAAGAACACGAGGAGACTTGTTTTTGGCACAGGCATGAAAGGCCCTTACAAACTCCAGAACATCAGTCTTGATAGTTGGCCACTATACTGAGCAAAAGAGAAGGTGTAAAGTCTTGTTAGCCCCTGGATGTCCTGAGGACTTGTTGAAATGGAACTCAAATAAAACGGCTGCTCTGAGTTTTTCTGGAATGAACAGGACTCCTGAAGTCACTTTAGTCACTTCACCTCACTCTTGTGGATGATCCCACTTTACCTCGCGGTTAGCTGTAGACCGCAAAATTCCCATCATAGGCTAGAATGGAGCTGCGCTAAGCTCTATTCTAGCCAGAGCGATCCGCCTGATTGACAGGCCACGAGCACACAGCAAATCAGGAGAGCGCTATGACGTGCTGCTCCCTGATTGGCTGCTGGGACTTCTAGTGACAGGAGTCACGGGGGTCCCGGCATTCGGGGGAAAGGGGATCCATATGTAAACATGGATCCCCTTTAGTTCATTTGGAGCGGGTTTTCGGTTTGTTATTTTATTAACCCTGGATTGCCTACTGGAATGAAGAGGACCGAACTTCACCGGATAATAGGTGAGTATTTGGTGTTTTTTTTCACAGGTACCCCTATTGGATTCTACTGGAGAAGGGGATGTGATTGGACAGCGTGGGATGTAGGTAAGTATGTATGTGTGTGTAAGTGTGTTTAAATAAATTTTAACTTTCACGGTGTGTGTGTCTTGTTTTTATTTGGGTATTTATTTTGTTGTAGAACTACAAGTACCAGCAGGCCTGTTATTTCCCCGCATGCTGGAACTTGTGGTTCTCCAAGTACCAACAAGCAGGGGAGGCTTGCTGGGACTTGTAGTACTAAAAAAGACAATATTCTCTTTTTTACACTGGAAAAGGCTTTCAGCCCACCATCCACCACCCAGGGATGGGGGGAACAGCCTCCGGCTTCACCCCTGGCCCTTGGCTGCCTGGAGGGGGGGACCCCTTGATGTAAGGGGTCCCCACTCCTCCAGGGTACCCCGGCCAGGGATAACTAGTTGGGCTGGTAATGCCATGGCCGCAGGGACCAGTATAAAAGTGTCCCCCGGCTGTGACATTATCTTTTCAGCTAGCAGAGCCCCTTGCTGGTTTTAAAAATACGGGGGACCCCTACGTCTTTTGTCCCCCGTATTTTTGGAACCAGGGCCAGGGAAAGAGCCCGGTGCTGGTTGTCTAAATACTGGGGGACCCCAGTCAATTTTCCCCCGGTATTTAAACAGCCAGTACCAGCTCAAAGAGTCCGAGGCTGGTTACACATAGGAGGGGGGACCCCACGCAATTTTTTTTTTACTTTTAACTCTTTTAATACTGTATACAATGAAGCCCTGCATGGATCTCACTGATCCAGCTGGGCTTCATTGTGTTATGTCTGGCAATGTTTTACTAATCACTCCTGTAAAACACTGACCGACAATACGAATGGCATCGACATCGGAAAAAACAAATTTGAGAAACATGGTAGTTTAGTAAATTACCGAACACACATTCAAAAAGTTACAATTTTTCACGGCCGATGTCATTCGAGTTCAATTTCGACTGAAATCAGAAGAAACACGAATCTTAGTAAATATACCCCTGGTATCAGTTTCACCAGTTCCAGCCTGGTGTTCGGTTCAAAAACCACTGGTCCCAGCTTAAGGTATTGCACAGCTACTTCCCTGTGGCTTTGTAATACCTTTCAAATAAGAATAAGGCCCACAGGGGGTCATTCCGACCCGATCGCTCGCTGCAGTTTGTCGCAGCGCAGCAATCGGGTCAGAACTGCTCATGTGCCAGCACCGCAGTGCGCCAGCGCATGGCAGCCGTTGTTGCCTAGCAATCGCCTCTGAAGCAGAGGCGGTCACTGGGAGGGAGTGAAATGGACGGCGGCGTTAAGTCGCTGTATAAGGGGAGCGGTCCGGCCAACACAGGCGTGGCCGGACCATTGGAGGGGTGAGCCGCGGTGGCTGCCTGACATCACACGCAGCCGCTGCGGGCCGGGGAGCGACGAGTAGCTCCCGGTCAGCACGCTAAAGCTGCACTGGTTGGTAGCTACTCTTGAAGTGCAAAGGCATCACCGCTGTGCGATGCCTTTGCACTTCTGCGGGGGGGGGGGGGGGCGGCACTGACATGTGGGGCGGACTAGCCCTGTGCTGGGCGTTCCCCTGCATGTCAGTGTAAATTTAGCACAGCTACGATCAACTTGGAATGACCCCCACACTACAGTAGCCTGTTTGTTTGCAATAGCTGAGTGTGCAGTGTGTGTGACAAACAAGCACACATACACTGACAATGGGCCTAATTCACATTTGTACGCAAATGTGATAATGTCCAGATCCTACGATCAGCCTGCGCATGCTTCAGCTTATGCAGGTTTGCTGTTGCCTGATACCATTGTGAATCACAACCAGTGGTCAACATAGTGTTCCGAAGCCGTGTTCTCAGATGCAGCACTCAGATCTCGCAAATGCTAACAGGAGGTGTCTACCTCCTACAGACACCTCCTGTTGCATTTGAATTTTAATGACACAAAAATTATATAGCCACTTCCCTTTGGCTATGCAAGTCCTTCCAAACATGAGTTAGGCCCAATGGGCAGGTCGTAAATAAAGCAGCTACTGTACACTCCTTGAAAATGGCCATGACATGGTTGATTTTTGCCACCACTCCCATGTTAACTCCCCCAAATGGTCTTTTCCTGTCAATCACTCTGCATATAAACATATGAAATGTCAGCCCAAGTGCACTTGCAAAGGTACCATGGAATGTGCGCAGTGTGATCGTGGCACAGGCAAAAAACTCGGGATTGAATATGCCGGCAGTCACCCTTCCCATACACCTATTCCTGTCTCCATCTACCTACTACTACTATAATTCTTTCTCTTAAAGTTAAACTAACCCCTAAACTAATGGCTCCCTAATGGTGCTCAGATGGTGTTTTATTGTTTTATTCAATACTACAGCCTACTCTCTCCCTCTGGTCTCCTGTGTGAAATGGAGCATGTTCACGAGGGAGGGACTTTTGTATACAATGCAAAATACTTGAGTTCTGACTGGACTGTTCTGGAATCTGAGCACTCGGAAACACTCGGATCACCAAAGTTCATACTGTATATGTTCAGTTTTTTCATAAACAATGAACCACACATCTCTATTAAGAAGTGACAGTGAGGACTTCCGGTTCCGGCTCCCATGTGATCGGGAGCCTGGCGTGAAAGCTCCGTTGCTACCCCGGCCAGCACAGCAAGCAGAGCCGCACTCGCGGACACAAACCCGGCGGTTCCCGCAGCCTCAGTGAGGGGAAGGTCTCCTCCACCATATGGAGAAGTTTCTCACACCTTTAATGCCGGCAAAGCAGCAAAGATCCCGCTCTGAGCGGCGCCAGGCAGAATCCAATATGGCCGCCGCACTGGAAACACAGAAAGGTCCGCAGCTGGATGATGGGTCCCGGCCTGCCTCTCCCGACCCTGCAGCCCCAGTCTCATATGAGGATGTCGTGAAAGCTATCAAGGTAACGATGGGGCCCCTCATGGACACACATGCTGCTAAGTTAACGCAGGTGGCACAGGACATTAAGTCTCAGATGAAACAGCTGTCCCAGAGGGTATTAGTCATGGTGCAGAGATTGGGGGAAGTGTTCCAAGATGTTGCAGAATTGAAAACGAACGCTGACATTATGCAGAAATCTTATTACCAAGTTATGAATAAATTAGACGACCTGGAGAACAGATCGAGAAGGAATAACCTCAGGGTCATAGGCCTAGCAGAATCTCTTAAAGGGCCAGACCTATACCGTTTTCTACAGGAGTCTCTTCTAGAGTTGCTGGACATAAAGGATACATGTGCAGACATTTTAGTGGAGAGGGCCCATCGTCTCGGACCGCCCAGGACGGGTCAGAACGCGAGGCCACGCGTTGTAATTTTTCGATGTTTAAACTTTCTGCATAAGGAAGCTATTTGGTCAGCGTCCAGGAGACACAGAGCTCTGGCATGGGATGGCAGGGACATTCGTCTCTTTCAATATTACTCCGCAGAAGTCTCCCGAGCCCGCAAGGATTTCTCCCAGATTTGTTCCTGCCTGGTCCAGGAGGGCAAGAAATTTGCACTGCTGTACCCTGCACGATTACGGCTCTTTGAAGGGGAATCATTTCGTGACTTTTCTAATGCGGCTGACGCAGCTGGCTACCTGTCTGAAGGAAGAAAGTCGGGACATTCATCCTCTCCTGCTTCTCCACATTCCGCATCATAGGCCCTGTGCTGAGAGATTCACGCGTCAATTGATGAAAGGCCTGGAGGTTCCGGTTGGGACTGCTTGCATGCCTGCTATTTGTATGATATCCATTTGCGGGGGAAAAATTGCTTAAGTGATACTTATCCAGTTTAAAAGTACTAACACCCTCTTTTCCTTAATCTCAGTTTAGTTTGCTCAGTTGGGCTGGGTAGAAGCTGGGAGTTTCATTTTTTCATTGAAGGCTGCTATTGACCGGGGTGTGCTAGGGGTAAACACGCCATGTTTGAAGTTAACATTACGGATTTCTAAATGGCTGGAAGCCCTTATTTCTTGGATGATGGAGGCGAGTTGCTGCCTCCTGTCCTGTTCTACTTTTTTGTTGCTATATGTTGTTACCCTCTTTGTGTCTTGTCTAGTCCCCCCTGTATGTTTGCTCAGGTAGCGTGGTGGGTGGAGCAGCGGTGGCTGGTCCGCCATTGCATTTATGTGCTCGTCTTTATTTCAATGGGTCTATTTAGATTGGCTGCATGTCATCTTTAACAATTAGCACATGGAACGTAGGGGGTATTAACTCCCCGGCTAAGAGAAAAAAAATTCTTATGTATATGAACAAGCTCCGTATGGATATAGCTTTCCTGCAGGAAACGCATCTCCTTCCTCTAGAGATGGCCAAACTTAACACACTTCTGTGGTCAGTGTTGGCCTCGACCCCATACTCCTCTAAGGCACATATAGGTAGCCATATTGATTAGACAGTCTCTTTCTTATACTGTTGATTCTGTAAAGGTGGACCCGCAGGGTCGGTATATTATTGCAGATGTCACAGTAGACTGCACACGCCTATTGCTATGTAACATATATGCTCCGAATAATCGCCCCAAAGGGTTTTTTCTAGAAATGCTGAACAAACTGTATGGTCATATAGATTCTAACATTGTGTTAGGGGGGGATTTCAATGTGGTTTCGTCTCATGTTATGGATAAGAATGTGGCTTCCAGTCGAGGGCTTAGTGACCCTAAGGTGGGTGTTAATTATATAACCCGCCGGCTGCGGGTGGTGCATGTGTGGAGGGCATGCTATCTGCTCGAACGGGATTATACTTGCCTGTCAGCTGCATATGGTACGCTCTCCCGCATTGATTACTTGCTGTTGTCAGAACATATGTTCCCTAAGGTTATGGATGCTGGGATCGAAGCTATAAGTATCTCGGATCATGCCTTATGTTGGATTAAGCTGGCGGTGCAGGTGGATAAGGGTCCGGTGCGGCAGTGGCGGTTCCCGGCACATCTGGCTAATTCATTGAAATTTCATAACATGTTGGAGGCGGCGTGGCTAGACTATAAGAGTAATAACGCAAGTTATGAGTCCGAGAAGCCTCTGACATTCTGGCAGGCATCTAAACCCGTCATGAGAGGGGTAATTATGTCTTACTGTGCACACAGGGATAGGCAATTAGACGGCTCATACTTGGAGGCCCAGGCAAACTTAACGACTTCCTTTCAGAGGTTTAAGCATACACCTACCCCAACTAATAGGGCTGATTATAATAACAAAAAGGCAGTTTTTGATACTATTCTGAATTACTTAGAAGCCAAGCACACTTTCTATAGGAATGCTTCTTTTCACAGATATGGTAATAAACCGGGGAAATTAATGTCCTTCTTATTGAAAGGGCGCCATTCTTCCTCAGTAATTAAATCCCTCCGCACTGGTGACGGTACTAGGGTCAGGTCTAATGCCAAGATAACGGAGGTGCTGAGTTCTTTTAATGCCCAACTGTATTCTCAGCCTCCCAGTAATCTGCCCAACAAAGAGGCCTTTTGGGCTAATATGAGCTTACCTCAGATGTCTGACAGCCAGGCCTCATCCCTTATGACGCCCATCTCGGGGGAGGAGGTGGAGAGGGTGATTAAGGCACTGAAGATTGGAAAGGCACCGGGACCGAATGGCCTCTCCAATGATTATTATAAAATCCTAATGCCCTATATTCGGGACACATTGCATGTATTTTTTAATGAATTACTCTCTGGCTGGGCCCTGCCTAGTTTCTTTAACTCAGCGTTCCTCAGGGTGTTGCCGAAGCCTGGCAGGGACCCGGAACTCCCGGAATCTTATAGGCCTATTTCCCTGCTTAATACGGACTATAAGCTGTTTACCAAGATTTTGGCGGACAGGTTAAAACTCATATTACCCTCCATTATCCACCCAGATCAGTCGGGATTCATTTGGGTCCGCCAGGAGGTGGTTAATATAAGAAAAGTCTTAACAGTAATGCAGAGGTTACAGGCTTCCTCAGATACGAGCACCAATGTCATTTTGTCACTTGACGCCGAAAAGGCGTTTGATATGGTGACTTGGGACCATTTATTTGATACCCTACATAGGTTCGGGGCCCCGTCAGCCTTTGTAGAGGTGTTGGTCCGCCTATACACTGACCCGGCCACGCAAGTATTAGGCAATGGCTATATTTCCTCCCCCTTCTACATCCAGAGAGGCACCCGTCAGGGCTGTCCTCTATCCCCTCTACTATTCGCACTGGCGCCACTAGCGATATCCCTCCGTGACGCGTCTTCCTTTAGAGGCATTTCGGTGGGCAGGCTGGAGGTTAAGATAGCGTTGTTTGCTGACGATATGTTGCTATTTATCGCTGACCCCAGCAGGTCGATAGGGCCCATAGTCTCCATCATTGATGGCTTTGGATCCTTTGCGGGTTACAAGGTTAATCTTTCCAAATCAGAACTCATGCCTCTATCGGGAGATGCGTCCTTCTTTAATAGGCACCAGATATTGTCCCAGTTCCCTAGGACCCAGAGGGCTCTTCAGTATTTGGGGATAATGATACCCACAACACTGGAAATGTTGTATACAGTTAACGTTGCCCCGGTCCTGACGGCTGTCCGGGCTCTCCTAGACGGGTGGGTTAACTTGCCTTTGTCCTTGCTGGGAAGGGCCACGGTCCTTAAAAGTGTAGTGTTCCCAAAACTTTCATATATTTTGCAGATGTTGCCATTACGCCTTACAAAAAAAGACTGTAGGTCTGTAAACTCCATGTTCTCGAAATTCCTATGGGGGGGAGGAAACCAAGGATTTCTTATGCTAAACTCCAGATGCCAAGGGCGGAGGGGGGGCTGGGGATTCCAGACTTGGAAGAGTTTAGCAGAGCGGTGATGTTCCGCTATGTCACAGATTGGTTATGGCAGCGTTCTTGTTTCACCAATTATACATTGGAGGAGGAACTGTTTGCCCCCGTCTCTCCCAGCGCCCTCCTTCACACCCCAAGGAACAAGCTGCCGGCATCACTCAAGGCGAATATTATCCTTTCAGATACTCATGGAGCCTGGCATTATTCCAATTCAAAATTACATAGAAACTCGACCTCCTCCCGTTACACAACTTTCTGGGGGAATCCCTGCTTCAGTAGTCCTGGGCTGGAAAATGCCAACTTTAAACAGTGGCGGGAGCGGGGAATTTCGTCTATTAGAGACGTATTTGATCCTGGGGGAAGGCATATGCTCTCCTTTGAGGAATTAAAGTCCAAATATGGTATAGCAAACTCAAATTTTTATATGTACCTGCAAGCCCGACATTTTGTCATTACTATGGCTGTCCCTATGACCTCACCAGACAAACGGGATCCGATAGCCACTCTCCTCACTCTCACGAATGCTTCAGCTTATCGTTTATCTTATTATTATGACCATTTACGGGTGATACAAACGGAGAAGCTATGGAAACGTAAGGTTTCTAATTGGGAGGGGGATGTACCGGACTTCCCGGCGCAACCAATTCTACTGAAATCCTGTCAGTATACATTTAAATATCTACACTCGGCTCAGCTGCAGGAAGTGTACTTTAAGTTATTACATAGGGCTTATATTGCACCGGCCCAAAGAGTGCATATGATCCCGGATGGGAATAGTGAATGTTTAAAATGCCACATGTCAAGGGCCTCCTTTTTTCACTGTTTTTGGACATGTAGGAAGATTGCCACGTTTTGGAAAAAAGTTATTGTATTTATAAACAGAACTCTATTATTGAGGGTCGCCAGAGACCCCATAGCCTGTTTATGCAACTGTTTTGAGGGTTGGCCTCTTGGCCCGGATGGGAAGCGAGTCATGCTCATTCTCACGGTCATCCTCACGGTGGCTAATAAGGTTATTTTGAACCACTGGACGAAGAAGTCATCTCCGTCTTTGGGGGAATTAAAAAATGTTCTTTTACGGGTTCTCTATTTCGAGCGCCAAGCCACCTTGCCAGACATTGAGAGGGAAGTCGCTCGCTTTTACTCGAAATGGGAGCCTTACATTGACAGTCTAGACATTGACACACAGGGCCACATTGAAAAGCTCTTTTAAAATACCTCCTGGGTTCTTCACAAACATGTAGATGCTAATTAAATGAGTTAATACCTTGCTATATTGAGGTTGATGGGCACATGGAATGGGGTTATGTAGGTATGTACGCCACACGACTAAGGAGTGAACTGTCTTGTCTTGTCTCCCCCCCCCCCCCCTTTCCCTTTTCCCTTCTTGTGTTCTCCCTTATTATTTTATGATGTTAATAATACCCCTTTTCCACTAGCTCAAAAAACACGGGTAAATGCACGGGGGCGCGCATTTACCCGTGTTTTTTGCAAGTGGAAAAGGGTAAACCCGGATCAAGTGATCCGGGAATCCTACCCTGGTAGCTAGCCGGGTTGAACACGTGTTCAACCCGGCTAGCTGTCTAGTGTGAACGGGAGCCGTGTCGAGGTGACACGGCTCCCGTTCACAGTGCATAGGGAAGGCGGCGCTGGGAGATCATGTGATCTCCCTGCGCCGCCCCTGCCGTGTCACTAGAAGCGTCACCAACCCGGCATTTGCCGGGTTGTGACTGCTAATGGGAAAGGGACCGAGCACGGGTCGCAGCAGGGGGCAGCTCCCGTGTCAGGCTCCCGGCTGCGACCCGTGCTCGTTAGTGGAAAAGGGGTGTAAGTGGGTGATGACAGTTTACAGCGTATAAGCATAGGATACGCGAAATTCAGTGATACGAGTTGCAAGGCACAGAGACGCTCGCAGTACTGTTAATGCTGAAATGTATGTATGTACCTTGGTCATTCCTATCTTTCTTCATTTTGATTCACCACTGTATGTAAAATTTTATATTATAAAAATGAGAAAATAAAAACAGTTTTACAAAAAAAAAAAGAAGTGACAGTGAGATTGTCTTAGGTTCAGTTACCCATTACCGTGGGAGTCAATCAGGTTGCCGGCTGTTGGGATCCCGGCGGTCAGGATACAGACACCCAGTGAAATGCCGGTGGTCAGAATCCCAACCGCCGCCCAGATCCCCCACTTGCGTGGTGGCCCACGCCACCACCCGAGGGTCGCCATCGGGCCCGAAGCGTGGCGAGCGCCGCATGCCCACGAGGGGACATGCTGCGCTTGCTGACAGTATTCCGGCGTCGGTCTGCTGAACGCTGGGATCCCATCAGCCGGGATATCATACTGATTCCATTAGTGCATAATGTCTAAAAAATACATTATACTCTAGGTTCTATTTATACAATATATACAGCATTTTATTATTTAATGAAGATTTACGATAAGCAATCTACCCATTTATGTTTACTGTTTAGTATATTTGGAAAATCACAGGGCCTGATTCTGAATTGCATGCAATTAGAGATGAGCGGGTTCGGTTCTCCGAGATCCGAACCCCCCCGAACTTCACCTATTTTACACGGTTCCGAGGCAGCCTCGGATCTTCCCGCCTTGCTCGGTTAACCCGAACGCGCACGAACGTCATCATCCCGCTGTCGTATTCTCGCAAGATTTGTATTCTATATAAAGAGCCGCGCGTCGTCGCCATTTTCACTCGTGCATTGGAGATTGAACGGAGAGGACGTGGCTGCGTTCTCTCCCTTAAAAGCTCCGTAATCTGTGCTCAGTGTGCTGCAAATATCTGTGCTCAGTGGGCTGCAAATATCTGTGCTCAGTGTGCTGAAAATATCTACGTTTTCTGCCTGAAAACGCTCCATATCTGTGCTCAGTGTGCTGCAAATATCTGTGCTCAGTGTGCTGCATTGTGCTCTGTGTCAAGTATACTATCTCTGTGCTGCATTATTGTGAGCAGTATATAGTAGGACAGTGCAGCATTTTGGTGACCAGCAGTATACATATATAGTACAGTACAGTAGGCCATTGCTGTATCTTGCAGCTCTGTGTCAAGTATACTATCTCTGTGCTGCATTATTGTGAGCAGTATATAGTAGGACAGTGCAGCATTTTGGTATACCAGCAGTATACATATATAGTACAGTACAGTAGGCCATTGCTGTATCTTGCAGCTCTGTGTCAAGTATACTCTCTCTGTGCTGCATTATTGTGAGCAGTATATAGTAGGACAGTGCAGCATTTTGGTGACCAGCAGTATACATATAGTACAGTACAGTAGGCCATTGCTGTATCTTGCAGCTCTGTGTCACTTCTAGTATCCTGATCAGTGCTCAATATCTGCTGCATTGTTGTGACCAGTATGTATACTGTACTGTGCGACGTGTGTTTTTACACCTGGTGATTTTATACATCCTGTAATCTGTACTGAGCGATGTGTGAGATACACCTGGGGATTATACACCCTGTATACTGTACTGTGCAATGTTTGTGATACACCTGGTGATTATACACCCTGTATACTGTACTGTGCAACGTTTGTGATACAGCTGGTGATTATACACCCTGTATACTGTACTGAGCGATGTGTGAGATACACCTTGGGATTATACACCCTATATACTGTACTGTGCAATGTGTGTTATACACCAGGTGATTATACATTCTGTAATCTGTACTGAGCGATATGTGAGATACACCTGGGGATTATACACCCTATATACTGTACTGTGTGATGTGTGAGATACACCTGGGGATTATACACCCTGTATACTGTACTGTGCAATGTTTGTTATACACCCTGTATACTGTACTGAGCGATGTGTGAGATACACGTTGGGATTATACACCCTATATACTGTACTGTGCGATGTGTGTTATACACCTGGTGATTATACATCCTGTAATCTGTACTGAGCGATGTGTGAGATACACCTGGGGATTATACACCCTATATACTGTACTGTGTGATGTGTGATGTGTGAGATACACCTGGGGATTATACACCCTGTAGTAGTATTATTATTATTATTATTATTATTATTATTATCCTTTATTTATATGGCACCACAAGGATTCTGCAGCGTCCAATTACAGAGTACATAAATAATCAAACAGGAAAACAGCAATTTACAGTTGATGACAGTATAGGACAAGTACAGGGTAAATAAACATAGTTACATCAGCAGATGACATTGGAATAAGTATCAGGTGGCAGAAGACTGCTGGATGTGGTACAGTTGAAGATTAATAAAGTAAGACAAAGGATAAGCACATGAGGGAAGAGGGCCCTGCTCGTGAGAGCTTACAATCTAAAGGGGAGGGGTAGACAGACATGGGTGACACAGATGGGGTACATAGAGAACGTGGAACAGAGGGTTAGGATGAGATTTGGCTGGGTTTGGTGAAGAAGTGGACCCCCAGAAGGCACAAGTCAATACTTAACATTGCAACATTTTACTGGGCTATGCAGGAGAAAATTAAAAATAGGGGGGAAAAAAAAGAAAAAAAAAAAGAATCGATAACTTCTACCGCTTTCAAAAAGGTCAATGGAAGCTGAAATAGTGGACAACTACCTCATGGAAGCCAGATACAGTATACCAGACAGTACTTAGCAGAGTTAGCAATGAGTGCTTATGAAATACAGTAACATTTTGTCATAATATTTCAGAAACTGCATGGCTGGTCTCTTGCACTCTTTTGCTCTAATACACCACCTGCTTTAGGATTTATATTCAAAAACATTATGTCTCCATAGTGCCAAAAACGTCAGTCTTCTTGGAAAGTGGTTTGTTCCTTTGTAAGGTGAAAGAGAACAAACGTTCTCAAACAACGGTTTCTCAATTTATTTTTCCTCTGGGAAGGGATTGTGGATTTGCAGGAATATCTGAGCATTTCTGTAATCAGAAAGCAGCGACTTTCTACAAATGTTTACGAATAATTCCAATGATTTTGTCATTTTCTTCCAGTGATTTGGACCAATAATACCATTGATTAGAACGAATAATTCCAGTGATTTTGTCATTTTCTTCCAGTGATTTGGACCAATAATACCATTGATTAGAACGAATAATTCCAGTGATTTTGTCATTTTCTTCCAGTGATTTGGACCAATAATACCATTGATTAGAACAAATAATTCCTGTGATATTTAGTTGTTTGTGTCGCTTAGCTTTGCCGTTCAGCAAACACAGTGCACCTCTTTTTCTCTTTTCTTTGAATCATGTGCTGTTTGGGGCCAATTTTTTTAAGTGCCATCCTGTCTGACACTGCAGTGCCACTCCTAGATGGGCCAGATGTTTGTGCCGCCCTCTTGGGTCGCTTTGCTTAGTCATCCAGCGACCTCGGTGCAAATTTTAGGACTAAAAATAGTATTGTGAGGTGTGAGGTCTTCAGAATAGACTGGGAATGAGTGGAAATTGTGGTCATTGTGGTTAATAATACTATAGGATCAAAATTACTCCCAAATTCTATGATTTAAGCTGTTTTTGAGGGTTTTTTGAAAAAAAAAAACCCGAATCCAAAACACACCCGAATCCGACAAAAAATTTTCAGGTAGGTTTTGCCAAAACGCGTCCGAATCCAAAACACGGTCGCGGAACCGAATCCAAAACCAAAACACAAAACCCAAAAAATTTCCGGTGCACATCTCTACATGCAATGCAGATATTTGGATGTGTTGCTGGTGTATCATGTAACTGGTTGCGAACTTACCGTTCCTGTCTGTACACCTGCATTTGGCTTGCGGGATGTCAGGAATGGTTCACTGCAGCCTGTAGCATTTCTACATATCTTAAACAAAAAGAAAGTGTAGAATTCTACATCTATACAGGCGCAGTGAAATGGAACAATAAAGAATTGGAACAATAAAGAATTGTATTATGTTCCTTAGGGTTTTTCTAGTGGATCTTCTCTATTCCTTGGTTTTTGTTCTTATTCTTTCAAACAGGTGTTTCTCAATCCCCAGTGGGTATATGAAAATAAACTAAACACAAAAAAATACAATGTGAACTATTGTTTTACACTATATATGTCCTTTCAAACATCATATTTCTTCAAATCCAAGATGAAAAAGGGAGGTTAGATGTGGAAATAGGTTTTGGCACAGAAGGCATACCCCAACTCACAGGAAAGCCTCCCAGTACAGTAAGTGTCAGTGATCGCGCTGAGCCCAAAAAAAAAGTGGGTCCCAGGGACCCCTCACTTTTGAAAATTGGGGTCCTACCAGTCTTTTTCTGCGTCCCATCGGAATGAAGGTTCTTTTAAACTTAATCTTGTTTGGACACTACAAAAGTGTTGCAAGCTGGGGTGATGGGGGTGACAATGCTGCTGGGCTGTGTAGCATTAGGCAGGAAGTGAATTGGTGTCCCACCTCCCAGACCGCAAAGCAGAGGGAATGCGCGCCGAAGGCACGCCACAAAATATTAGGGGCGTGGCTTCGTGGGGAAGGGGCGTGACCACATAATAGTGCCAATTCACATTACACCACACAGTAGTGCCGTTTATACACATTGCACCAGGTAGAACCTCCTATGCACACTGCGCCAGGTAGAGCACTTTATACATATTGCGCCAGGTACAGCACGTTATACACTTTGCACCAGGTACAGCACGTTATACACAATGCACCAGGTACAGCACGTTATACACTTTGCACCAGGTACAGCACGTTATACTCTTTGCACCAGGTACAGCACGTTATACTCTTTGCACCAGGTACAGCACGTTATACACTTTGCACCAGGTACAGCACGTTATACACTTTGCACCAGGTACAGCACAGTATACACTTTGCACCAGGTACAGCACGTTATACACTTTGCACCAGGTACAGCACGTTATACACTTTGCACCAGGTACAGCACGTTATACTCTTTGCACCAGGTACAGCACGTTATACACTTTGCACCAGGTACAGCACGTTATATACTTTGCACCAGGTACAGCACGTTATACACTTTGCACCAGGTACAGCACGTTATACACTTTGCACCAGGTACAGCACGTTATACACTTTGCACCAGGTACAGCACATTGTACACTTTGCACCAGGTACAGCACGTTATACACTTTGCACCAGGTACAGCACGTTATACTCTTTGCACCAGGTACAGCACGTTATACACTTTGCACCAGGTACAGCACGTTATACACTTTGCACCAGGTACAGCACGTTATACACTTTGCACCAGGTAGAGGACTTATACAAATTGCACCAGGTACAGCACGTTATACACATTTCTCCAGTTATTGCACGTTATACTAATTGCGCCAGTTAGAGCGCGTTATACACATTGTGCCAGGCAGAGCGCATTATACACACTGCGCCAGGCAGAGCACGTAATACACACTGCGCCCGGTAGAGCGCGTTATACACAATGCGCCCGGTAGAGCGCGTTATACACAATGCGCCCGGTAAAGCACGTTATACACAATGAGTAAAGCACGTTATACACAATGCGCCCGGTAAAGCACGTTATACACAATGCGCCCAGTAAAGCACGTTATACACAATGCGCCCAGTAAAGCACGTTATACACAATGCGCCCGGTAGAGCATGTTATACACACTGCACCAGGTAAGAGCACTGAGGCACACCGCACCAGGTAAGAGCACTGAGGCACACTGCACCAGGTAAGAGCACTGAGGCACACTGCACCAGGTAAGAGCACTGAGGCACACTGCACCAGGTAAGAGCACTGAGGCACACTGCACCAAATAAGAGCACTGAGGCACCCTGCACCAGGTAAGAAAACTGAGGCACCCTGTACCAGGTAAGAGCACTGAGGCACCCTGCACCAGGTAAGAGCACTGAGGCACACTGCACCAGGTAAGAGCACTGAGGCACACTGCACCAGGTAAGAGCACTGAGGCACACTGCACCAGGTAAGAGCACTGAGGCACACTGCACCAGTAAGAGCACTGAGGCACGCTGCAGTAATCACCGTCGTCCTCGTCCTCCTCCTCCCTCCCGCCCTCTCCCCCCCCCCCCCCCCCCCCGGGCCGTAGCAGACACAGGGACACAGACAGGGAACGCACCACACGTGCAGGGATCGGCGTCCTCCGTGATCTAGTGGGTAAAGCTGGGCAAAGTGCCTGGGGCTTCCCGCGGTGCCGTCTGAGGCAGTGGCCACGCTACCGCTCTTGCCTTTGATGTGTTCTCTCAAAGCAAGAGCGGTAGCGCGGCCACTGCCTCAGACGGCACCGCGGGAAGCCCCAGGCACTTTGCCCAGCTTTACCCACTAGATCACGGACTCTGATCCCTGCACATAATTTCCAGCACCTCTCAGAGTCCCTGTGGCAACCCCCGTCCCCCATCCGCACTATAAACTTACGGACACCGAGTCACCCTTCCTCTGCAAGCAGCCTGGCGCCAAAGAGGAGGGGAAACTGGCTCCACCTCCTCTTTATATCATTCAGCACGGGGCCTGCATGTCAGTTAAACAAATCCCCCTTACAGATTGGCGGAATGAGGAGCGCGTCCCCGGGGACCCGCCCACTTTGTAAACTTGAGTCCCATGTCTTCAAAAACGGGTAAAAAACGCGCTATAGCGCGTTTTTGCGATCACTGAGTGTACATAAAGGTATCTTTATACTGTATCTTCTAAATTCCACGTGTGACCTTCACCAAGATGGAGTGAATGGTGCGTACCCCACTCGCTTTTGACGCAGATTCAATAAAGAACATAAAGGTATCTTTTCTTTATGTGTAAATTCAATGTAATGTGTACCACATTCACGGGTTAAAATCATAGAGGGACTCCTATCTGGAGATGTGTCCACTTTCATCTTTCCTATTTTGCTAAATTTGGCACAACATGCAAAACACGGCTAAGCTGTTTTTCACGAGTAACGAGTGGATGAATTTAAATAAAATTGTTTGCCATGATAGAATATGTATAAAGTAACATATTAAAGAAGCAAATTAAGAAATATCACAAGGCATGGCTAAATCTGAGTCTATGGCATGCAAAACCGTGCCATACATGGCGGGATATAGCAAAGATGTATGTGGACACATCTGTACATCGCAGTCATCTCCAATTTTCAAGAAGTATGGAAGATATATCTCCCCACCAATGCATGCAAAGTTGAAAATGTAAGTGTATCAGCCAAACTGCATATACTGTATGCTAAAAAAAAGTTTATTTTTTCACATAAACCCCAGAGTTGGGGTGTATAGGACAAAGACAAACATTTTTTAAAAACAGTAAAAAAAAAGTCCATCAAAAATATATACAAAAAGCAGATATCCACATGGTAGGTAACAATAGATTTACCTTGAATTCATTTTAAAAAGATGGTATCATAGTGCCCAGTTCTGTCAACGCGTTTCGGCTCAATCGGAGCCTCATGTTATTTAACTGGGATTTGACCAATCCAAAGTACAGGAAGTGACAAGATAATTGACAATTTAATTAACAGAGATATATATAAAAATGAATCCCAAAACATCTACATATTTAAATACATACAGTGCACAATATAATTTCTGATATCATCAAAATTAAGTTTTTAGCTCATCTTAATGAGTTATATGCTCCCGGATGTGATCCTCACCGGAAGTACTCAAATGTGTATTACCAGCGCTTACAATAAAGATCCATTTATTTAAAAAATGCTTTTATGGATAACCGTTCCAGGATAGATATCCTGGATTAGAGGTAAAATTAAACCTAAATGCCATTAATCTAATGGAGAACAGACAGCATCACTTTGCGTTCCAAATGGCGCTGTCTGCTTTCCACTGACAACTTCTGGGAACCATCAGCTACTATCTTATTGATCCAGCTGACGTTGGATGCGTCTGCGTTCCACGGCACTTTCTGTATTCTACTGACGGCTTCCTGGAGCTGCCAGTTGTTGTTCTATCAATGCAGTTAGCATGGAGCGGGGGAAGAAGTCCCCTGTGTTCCACTGTGACACCACCCTGCACTCCACACATTCTCAACAGGAAGCAGGAAGAAAAATTAGCATTCCATAAAAAACAATCCACTACTTATTTCAAATTAGACACAATGGTCCTATTTACATATGCTATATATATAAATTAATTAAATTAATAAAAGGGAATATTTAAGCGTTGGTCTGGTCTCCCACTTAATCCATACCCCCGTGTCACCTGGGAACAGGCATCCACAGACTTAAGAAAAAATGGGAGAGCAAAACAAAACCATTTCTCACAAATGAATAGGGACATTCAAAAACCATGTATTACATAGACAAATGATATCAACTCACAAAAGAAAACACTAGTGATTTCCACATGTGTTTCCATATATAGTTGAGTCCCAAAAGGATTTTCTTCTTTTATGACATATCCAATACATGAGTCTAAAGTGGAAAAGCTAGAAACAGCAACAATCAGTGTCCATATCTACTTATTCAAGATATTAACAACACAGTCAGTCAACTGAACAAGATCCCTTATAAGAACCATTTCAGTTCGAAATCCTTGTTTAAACCCCGAGGGGCAAGGGTTTTAAATGTGTGGATACAATTCATCTCTGTTTTGGCTAGCATTTTTGCAATATTCCCTTCTCTGATATTTCCTTTTATTGCTCGAATGCCAAAAAATCCCTTGATATGTTTAGTTGAACAGTTATGAACCTCCTTGAAATGATGGGACAAGGCATGGGTCTCCAAACCCTTTTCAATATTTCTTAAATATTCGGGTATATGGACTTTAAGTTGTCTAGATGTTCTACCAACATAAAATTTGTCACAAGAACATTGGATATTATATATAATGTTCTTTGAATTACATGTTATAAAATATTTTATAGGGGCCTCTATGCCATTAATCTCAATTTTCTCAAATTTGGTTGTTCCCTTGTATTCAATATCCCTACAACCCTGACAGCAACCACATCTGTGGAAGCCTTGTGATCTTATAACTCCAATTCTTTGTTGGGTAGTAAGGACACTAGATACTAGTTTCGATCTTAGGTTAGGGGCCCTTTTGTATATATGGATTGGTTTGTCAGGAATAATATTCCCAATAACAGGGTCCTTTTTTTAAATCCCCCAATGTTTCTTTACAATATTTTCTACCATTTTATGATGACTATTATATTCAGTGATGAATGACCATTGGAATCTATTATCTCCTTTCTGTTTTCGCCTTGATTTTTACAATTAATTTCTATCCATCTCTCCTAATTCTAGAATTGCCTCATCCACTTTATGTCCGTCATAACCACAGTTTCTAAATTTGGTTTTCATCTCTGTTGCTTGATTCATAAATACCTGATGTTCGTTCCTCCTCAGGCATTTAATTTGCCCATTTGGGATTGAATTGATCCAGCTTTCATGGTGGCAGCTGGTGACCGGAATATAGGAACTGGAGTCGGTGGGTTTAGTGTAAGTTCTAGTAAGGAGTTTTCCATCTTTAAAATAGATGGTTATATCTAAAAAAAAAATGATAATTGTATCGCTAGTTTCAAAAGACAGATTTATATTTCTGTCATTAGTGTTCAATAATGTTTGAAACTGTTCCAAAAGACAGCCATCTCCCTTCCAAATGAAATATATGTCATCAATATAGCACTTATTGGACACCAGGTTCCCTCCAAGGGAGCCACTAGACCAAATGGTCTCAAGCTCCCAAAAATATTTGGTGGCTCCAATGCCCTGTTCATGATCTATGATGGTGTAGAGGGAAAGAGTTGTATGGGAAGAGGGACTCATGTTAGTTACTGCTGATGTGAGTTCCCTCTACACAATCATAGATCACGAACAGGGCATTGAAGCCACCAAATATTTTTGGGATAAATCTGACATTGCAAGAGATATGAAAAGCTTTTTAATAGAAGGTATTAGATTCATTTTGACAATGCTTTTCTCTTTAAGGAAGATTTCTTCATCCAAAAGACAGGAAATGCAATGGGAACCAGGTTTGCTCCAAGTTATGCAAACCTCTTTATGGGGCTGTAGGAGCTTGAGACCATTTGGTCTAGTGGCTCCCTTGGAGCAAACCTGGGCCAATATTTACTAATATTCGTGTTTGAGTCGGTTTGTGTAGTGTTTTAACTCGTTTTGTATCGGGTGCATTTTCATGCAACTTTTTGAAACTATATACGCAAAGTTACGAAGCAGTCGACTTTATGGTTTTCATGTTTTCCAATGTCGATGCCAGTCGTTTTTTTGGGCACATTAACGGCCATCATTGTCGTTTGCGTACGTGTTTTTGTTGTTTTTGCTGGTTTATTTTCTAAGTTAAACGCGGCAGGTTTTTTTTTAAACCCCGGCCGCATTTTCACTTTTAGTTTCGTTTTTCATCCCTGTTCGTGATTGGTTGTGTTTCAGATGTAGGAGTGTCTGTGCGCAACCATATAAATACGCCCCAAACCGTCCGCACTACGTGGGTTTAGTTAGTGGTGAGGAGGAAGGTTGTGCTGTGGAGGTAGGTGAGTTTTTGGTTTGGTGAGGAGTGTTGTTTGCGATTTCTGAGTGTAGTATTGTGTTTGAAAGTAGTTTTGTCATTCTTGTAGTCTTGTTTTTTGTGGTTTTGTCTAATTTTTTGTCCAAGTATTTTTTATTTATAGTCCCTTGTCAGTGTTTGTGTGTGTGTGTGTGTGTGTGTGTGTGTGTGTGTGTGTGTGTGCGTGTGTGTGTGATTTGTGCAGTGGTAGTAGAGGAGTGTGTTTTTTTTTCTGTGTTAAGTGTTTAGACACACAATTATGTGTGACTCAGAGGTGGGTGAGGTGGAGGGTGTGAGTGAGGAGGAGGAGGTTGGTCAGGTGGAGGAGGTGAGTGTGAGTGAGGTTAGTGAGGTGGAGGAGGTGGGTGAGGTTGCTGCAGCAGCCTCAAGTGACAGTGATAGTGACAGTCAGAGAGCTCCGCAGCCACGCACCACTACTAAGACTGGGCGCAATATCAAATTTAGTTATGCAGAAAATGTGACATTGGTGCGGGAGCTGATGAAGTATCAGCGGCAGCTATTTGGGCCTGAGTCCGCCAAGGTGCCAACACGGAAGAAGACGGTGTTGTGGGCGAAAGTTGTTGCTGCTGTCAATAGTGAGGGGTTGGTCAAGCGGACGGAGGACACGTGCCGCAAACGGTACTATGACATTAAGTGACGTGTCAAGTCCAAAATGGCCAAGGAGGCGAAGTCGGCTCGAAAAAACGGTGGTGAGCAGCCCTATATCGCAAGATATCTGGAGTATGAGGAGCCCATGCGGAGTGTAATACCTCCTGAAGTAGTCTCTGCAACCCATGTCCGGGATTCAGATAGGCCCAGGAAGAACGGTGAGCATGTGTATTTGCATTAACATTCTATGACCTTATTTTTTTTTTTTTTTCAAATGTGTGTCATGTGACGTTGCATATCTTCAAGTGTTTGTCAGCAAATAAAAAAATTTTGGTAATGTTTTCTACAAAAGCCAATGTAACAACTTACTTTATTGTATGTCATGTGTTTTTTTTTCTGTATATTTTCCATGTGTAGTTTGGACTTGGTGTGTCATTGAATTGTCCAGCAATAATGTTTTCCTTTTGCACATTTTTAAGTTTTTAATTTGGACTATGTTTTATATTTAGGTTATCCATGTGCAATGTTGCAAAAACAGTGTTTGTCATGTTAGAGGCTGGAGTAGTGGGAAGTGGTTTGGAAACCACTTACATGTGTACTGTCATTATTACTGAATGTAATAATTAAAAAAAAACACTATTTGTTTGTTCAGTTTGAGTCTGTATTTGTACACAACACTGCAGTCTAATTTCTTTTTACATTTTTTTTTACATTTTTTTTGGCTCATATAGTGGTAATGTGTGTTTGGAGTGCCACATCACAGAGCAATTTCTATATTGCATCTGTACATTTTTTCCTTTCATTACAAAATGAAGATGTGTGTGTTTTTGGTTGTTAGTGTATGTATTTTTACTTGTGTCCTATGTCTGTGTCCTGTACATGTTTTCCTGTGTTGCACTTTCCATAGTGCATATGGCTATTGGACAATGTTTATTGTTTTATGTAGTGGTTTTTTGGTTTATGGTCCTTATGGTTTTTTTTTAAATAAAACAAGCATTTTTTAAAGAATTAATGTTTATAAGCATAATGGGTGGATCTATCAACAATAGCATGAATACATGAGATTTTATTTTGGTTTTACAGTGTTGGAAACAAGCAGTACTGGTCGTCCTACAGTAACTCCCATGACATCTGATGATGATGACGCTGCGGAAGCAGGTAAAGTCTATTGTAGTATAGGGTATATTTGTAAAGGAATGGCCATAACAAAATGTAACTTTCAATACTAGGTCCATCAAAAGAAGTCTGGAGCAGCAGAAATCGGACTTCTGTAACACACCACCAAAAAAAAACATGTGGCAGCAAAGAAAGCAAGGTCTGATGTCCAGGGCCAACCACAGCAGGCTACCCCGCCACGAAGATTATTGACAGTATGTTCGGTCCCCCCACTCCAAATTTTGGACACACCTCCAAGACGTGAACCACACTCCCCTCATCTTGATTGTGAGTATCAAACTGAAATAAATTTAATACATTTTAGATCGTAATAAAACTTTTACTTAAACGCATTAAGTCAATAAATATCAAAATCTGATATACTTACCGAAGTCAGTAAAACATGAAATGGAATCCTAGTAAAATGGCCTTGTCCATATCCTATAAAGATATGTATGTCCAGTTCAGCCATACAGTAGCACATTGTGTGTAAGATGCTGCAACAGAAACTCATGTTTAATTTTGGAAAATAGTAAGGTTGTGTAACAAATTTTCACATGTGTGTTTGACCTAACATTGCCAAATACATATAAAAACATTACTATGTTTGTTTTTGAAAAGCTATAAGGCAACACATTATGGATTACAATGTGTTTTTATGGTGGAGTATGTCTGATCTACAATAAAACTAATGTGTTTGTTTCCACAATGAAGTAACCAGACACATTTGCCACAAACAGGCATATGTATGTATTTAAGTTATGAGTGATGATGTTGCTAGGCAGGATATCTGAAAGCAACAGTCAATGACATGTGTTCCATGTGTAGTGATTTGTTATAATTTTTCAAACATATGGATACAGTAGCTAACGGATAATTTTTCTAAATTTCAGCTTCTAGTCCTGGTAACAGCATCCCTCTGCAACAACAGCAACACAGTGACATGGATGAGACAATCATGTTAGAAATGCAGCCATTAAGCCAAGGAATCAGGCCCCCAGCACCTGTGAGTACACCACCACAGCAAAGCACACCACCACCACAACAACACAGCCCAACAACACCAGTAACACAAGGCCCTGATCACGTGTTTTGTAGAATTTGGGCTAGACAGCAGGCCACTAATGAAGATTGCCTGCGTAGGCAGACACAAATGTTTGCAAGCCTACCATGTCACCTCAGAAGAATAACCAGAAATATGAGTAGACAAAATGAACAAACCACGAGAATTGGCAATACCATGGAACTCATGCATGCAGACATTACACAGGTCATGGGCAACTTACAGCGCATAATGGAAGAACAGCACAGACTAATGGAAGAACAGCACAGACAACAAAGCTATATGAACATTTTTCAAAACAATCAAAAGATAAATGAAACTTTATTCTGAATTGTAGACAATCAAAATGCTGCTACACGTGAACTCAATGCCACCCTCACTAACCTCAATGAAACACTCAGATCCATGCACCAACAGCAAACAAGCAGCAGTTCTGGTACGACTACTCCAAATATGACGCCAGTGTCATCACCACCAAGACGCTCCACCAGAGCACGCCAACATGACAGTGGTAAACGCAAAGGGCAGGACAAGCAGCCACCCAAAAAAAATTAACAAATAAACCTTACATTTTTAATTTCAGAGAAGTACATCAAAATACTTAGTAAGTGTATGTTTGTCAAAATAGATTTAACACTTAGCTCCTTGACAATTTGTACAAAATCATTAATTATAAGTGGTACAAACAACAACAGGAAATTTGTACGCACATTTATTCTTTACCATCTTTGAATTTTTTTTGGAGGAGGAAAATGTTGTTTGAGCTGCACATAGATGCTAGCAGGAAGTAACCAGACCACTTGATTTTTTTCTAATCATTACTCTTTCTAGATTCCAATCATTCTCATATCCTGCAGACACAATAATTGGCAGCCAGGCAGAATGTCTTTCGCAGGAAGTAACCAGACCACTTGATTTTTTTATAATCATTACTCTTTCTAGATTCCAATCATTCTCATATCCTGCAGACACAATAATTGGCAGCCAGGCAGATTCATCCATGACCAATACAAATTACAATGTGATTGTTAACTCTTTTACCTTTCTTCTCTATACAACATTACAAGAATAACACAATTGAGTTGGCTAAAAAGGTTTTAATATGTTGTGATTGAATTTAGATAATTCAGTGCCAAAATGAATGTCATTATTGTTGGGCCATGTTTGTGTGTGTTAAAAATTAGTAATCAGTTTCTTACACATGATGCAGAAACAAAGACATTTAACTTTTAAAAAAAAAACACAAATAATGTGTATAATAATGTATATATGTGGCAAACTGTGTATTTACTTACAATTCAGCAAGTTTACTGCAGCAAACATTACGAAAAAATTTTTTTTTGGATGAGGCTAAGTTTGTATCCCTTAAATATGATGGAGCATCACACATAGGGACACATGTATTCCTCAAGGCTAACATATTATATGTGGAGGACTGTTTAATTAGGACACAGGTTCTCAAACTCGGGCCTCAGGACCCCACACAGTGCATGTTTTGCAGGTCTCCTCACAGAATCACAAGTGACATAATTAGCTCCACCTGTGAACCTTTTAAAATGTGTCTGTGAGTAATTCATACACCTGTGCTTCTACTGGGTTACCTGCAAAACATGCACTGTGTGGGGTCCTGAGGTCCGAGTTTGAGAACCTGTGCATTAGGACGTTACACATAATCATAAAGTAAAGTACAAAATAAATTACTATGTGGATTATGTGTGCTTGTAATAAATTTTCAATCCAAGTTTATTAACACTTATCCAGACTTCATGCATACAACTCATAATCTGTTGTTTTGAGTTTTAAAATAAACACAATACACATGCTACATTTGTATAGCATAAAGCGAGGGTATGTTTGTATGTCTCAAGGAGACAGACACATTCTGAGTAATGGTTTTTAATTGAAAAATGGGGCAACATATATTTAGCCTTACACAACAAATGAAAGAAGCAAACAAAACTTACCTTAAAATAACGATTTATGAGGTCTTGCCTAACCTGCCTCCCTACATCTGTACTCCAAGTATCACCAGATGTCTCTAATTTCTCTGCTTGTTGGCTGCTTTCTTCATCCTCCTCCTCCTCAACATGTGGCAGATGTTGTTGCAAACACATGTTATGAAGAAAGCATCAGCAGAACACAATTTGAGTCACCTTCAAGGGACTATACAACAAAAGGCCACCAGACTTATCCAGACACCGAAACCTAGATTTCAGCACACCAAAACATCTTTCTATCACATTCCACGTGGACTTATGTGCATGATTGTAATTGTTTTCAGCAGGGGTATCAGGTCGGGACAATAGAGTTAGAAGCCAAGAGAAACAGCCATATCCTCCATCACCTAAAAGACAGATATAGTAACGTGATTCATGTTAAGATACAGCAACACATAAGTAACACACTGTGGGGCAGATGTATTAACCTGGAGAAGGCATAAGGAAGTGATAAACCAGTGATATGTGCAAGGTAATAAAGGCAGCAGGCAATCTGTCCCTAAATGTTAATTTACATATTGGAGCTGATTGGCTGGTGCCTTTATCACCTTGCACATATCACTGGTTTATCACTTCCTTATGCCTTCTCCAGGATAATACATCTGCCCCTGTATTTGGACAAAGTAGATGCAGGCCTACATATATCAAATTACATACCCAGCAGCCACCCATCTGGCATTTGTCTGTTCTTAAACTTATCAAAGAGAATGACTGACTGAGGATGAAGGAGTCATGGCAGCCCCCAGGGTAACCAGCAACAACACTCATTATTTTGAGATTTGCATCACAAACCACCTGCACATTTGTGGAGTGCTCTAGATGACGATTAGTATAGATGTGCTGCCTGACCCTAGGTGGTCTCAGATGAATGTGTGTGCAATCTATGGCTCCCAGCACATTGGGCATGCCATCCAGCTCATAGAAATCTACCCTGACGGCATGCCACTGAGACTCCTGGGTAGGGATGCAGATTGAGGCATCGATGTGGGGCTGCAAAACAGCCAACACCTGTGTGTATATTTGAAAGAAAATTAAACATGAGATTTTAGGACAGAACTGGCCACCGAGTAATTAAATCCAACCAAAAACAGAGGAGGTAGTTAGGTATACATCACCTATGTTAATATTCTTGAAAATGAGGGCTCTGAGATTCCTATGACATCCCCAGACACAGCCTGAAAGCTGCCAGTAGCCATAAAGTGCAACACAGCCAGGAGTTTGTGCAGGCCTGAGACAGAGCGAGAGCGTGCTGTCTCAGGGTCTAGGCCCAGTTTGACAAGGTCATACAGACGGAAAATGTTGTTACGATTTAGACGGAACATCTGTATGACCGTATCATCGGACAATGCGTTCAAGTTTAAACGCCCCCTAAAAAAACGAGGCCTGCGCAGCCTCCGCGGAACCTGTACAACCTGCTGACCATGTTCAGTTTCTTGGCCCTGGTTACTTACAGGCTGATGTCTGAGTCTGAGGAATCCCACAGCACACAAAATATCACTGGCCCACAGTCCTGCTGCCATTTCTGAGAGTAGGTGGATTGAAATGGGCCTAAGATCCTTTTATAGGCATCCTAATTCAGGTGTGAGTGATTTGTTAGTTGCAACACATGTAAACATGCCTGGAAAAAGCAGGTCTATTTCTTTGCTGCTTTTTTTAATGAATCGCAAAAAATACGACCGCAATTGAGCACTCAGAGACTAACACCCAAATACGAATGAATAGTGAATACCCGTGTTGTATGAAATAACAGCCGCGTTTGACCGATGGTCTATTCATTCGTATTTCTGAACTTTGTCATTCAAACCATTACGAATAGTCCAAACACTGCCGAGATCTGTGCTTAGTGAATTCCCATGTTGGGACTTAGAAAAAAAAATCACAAATCGGACAAACTCGATTTTTTAGTAAATATTGGCCCTGGTGTCCTACATGCGCTATATTGATGACATCTTTTTCATTTATAAGGGAGATGGCTGTCTTTTGGAACAGTTTCAAACATTATTGAACACCAATGGCAGAAATATAAATCTGTCTTTTGAAACTAGCGATACAATTATCAATTTTTTAGATATAACCATCTATGTTAAAGATGGAAAACTCCTTATAGAACTTACACTAAACCCACCGACACTGGTTCCAGTCTGAATTACCCCCTGTATCCATTGTAGAGAGAAATAGATAAATACGGCTGAATGATCAGATGCTTAAAGTGGTTCTCCCTTAGGGAATTAAATATGCAGCTAACAGATATTAACTGCACATTAACTTGAATGTTTATAGCATTTAAGATGCAGATCAAATAATTCAGTCCCCTTATTCTCACAAGAAGTTTTGGTAATACTGAAGGGCTGATTAAGATTAAACATGCTGCATCTCTTATAATCCGTCACCAGTCAGGATTAGATGACTTCCTCCAATTATTAATAAATTATTTTTTAGAGGTGCCTAAAAATCCAATTGGAGTACAGAAGTGAAATCTCTATGTGCATAGGAATTAAGATACAATCTGACCCCAGTTATGGAACCCTTATGTTAATTGTATTCATAAGCATAGCATTATACTGAAAACACTTCCAGAAATTTATCTATAAAAGTGATATTCACCTTTTAGCTAGCCAGCTGTGCTGTAGTGTAGAAGAATTAACCTCAGTCTGTCCGGACTCCTGCTGTGGTATGGTGTATCCTAATTGCTGCTGTAGTTGTGGTGGCATTGTTGGTGTCTCCCGCTTGATGACATAGAGGTTACTCCCATTTAGATAGCAGATCGGTTGTGGGAGACAATCAGATGGTCAAACTACAGTTTGTCAGCACGCTAGGCAAAGTTTCAGTCTACTGCCCCCAACCACCACCAATACCCACTTCCCAGCACTTCAGATAAAAGTGTGACTTATAACTACCACAGCCACCACTTGCTTTAAGTACAACAAGGATGTTACTTTCAGAAACATCCTTAATTTTTTGATTGGCAGAACCCAGCTGCCTAAAGCTGTCTAATAGTAGAGCAGGCCCTGCCCATTTAACAGGTATGGCAGATGTCCAAAGAATGAGGCAGTAGCTAAAAGTGAAAGGACAAGTGGCAGTAAAATGTGGAGTTCTAGATCAGGCAGTCAGGAACAGCTGTGGTCTCATGAGAGAGGCTCACATAGACATCATGAAGATGGAAAAAAAATGCTCTGTGCAATCCTGCAGGAAAGGTCAGGTGAGGAGCAGTCAGTCACCCAGAAGTGAAATCTGGAGGTTATGGAGCCATGAGGTATGCATCAAGTGATTGGAGAGCAGAACAGGCACAGGCTAGCACACTGCAGCAGAGAGGAGAAGGCTAAAAATGGTGCCCCTCACTCCTTCACAATACCAGCACTTCTGTGGCTATTCCCAGTCCCATTGACCTTTCATCAGGGGTACCAAGCCCAGGAATGCCAGCAGGAGGAGAGGGAGCCACTAGAATAAGTAGTGGTAACAGGGATGTCACATGGCCTGCCAGTTGAGCCCAGAAATTGAGGCATTGGCTTCAGAGGATTGGACACCACCAATTGCATCCGGAGGCCAGAAGTTATGACAGGGTCAGAGCAAGCATCCACAGGAAGGAAAGGAGTGACCACGGGTCAGGTAACAGGTGGAGGAGGTTGTCATAAGAAGGACATGCAGGATTTCTGGTAGAACACGGCTGCCCAGGAAGTCAGTCAGCTTCCTACTTTAATCCTCTTTATGTGTAGATTGGCCTGGCTCCATGCTGCTAATGGCTCTATTACTAATGAAAAAATTAATGGGGACAGGAGGATTAGAAATATTAAAAGGGGGAAGCACAAAGTCCTGCACCTCCAGCAACTCGCAGGTTATTACAGTACATTTAGCCCAAAATCTCAAACATAAATGGCCAGGCTATATGGTCAAAAACTTTTTCCACATCTAATCCCAAAGCCATAGCTGGAGTCTTTTGACAGTGCATAGAATGAATCAAGTCAACCATGCTGCGTGACCAGGTATGAACCCAACTTGGTCTGGTTGAACCAAGGTGGGGAGAATAGGGCTTAATCTATTTGCCTAGACCTTTGTATATACTGTATTTTAATGTCTATGTTTAATAGAGAAATGGGTCTATAATTGGCGAATATCTCTAGGTCACACCCTGGTTTCAGTATATCTACTGTATTAGCCAACCAGGTCATTGGAGCAAAGGAGGCTCAATCTAAAAGTGTACAAAAGAAAATTTTAATCTAAGGATTGAGGGAACTAGCACATTTGTTCCACTTCAGGACCAGGAGCTGTCAAAGTTTTTGTTCCACATCAGGACAAGGAGCTGTCAAAGTTTTTGGTCCACATCATGACATGGAACTGCCAAAGTTTTAAGGCTATTAATCACCATAATAACTCCTCTTCAGTTATGTCTAAATTCTGTGTTCTAGATTGCTATTTGTTAAAATGGGGAAGCTGGTTATTAAGTGGATGTGTTGTGCAAGAGGTGTCTGGGTGGGTAAGTGTGGATGCACATCATGGTAAATTATAAAGGCCTTTGTGATAGTCATAAAACAGACAGGATTGCATTTAAACGGCCTCAGAGAGTCTCTGTCCTAGCAAGCAAACCAGAGGAGAGGTGTTTAAGTTGAGACAATAGCTGAGAGTTCTCTATTTCAAGTGAAGGGACTTCTTTCTGTGCCCATTGCTTAAGAAACATAACTTTTCTAATGAGGCTATGCCTTATTGTGGCCCTCCCAGATGATCCCTTGAGAAATTTAATCAGAAGAGTTAGTCTAAAAGTAATCTAAAAAAGCAGATTTAATTTCAAGAAAGGTAGAGGGGTCAAACAATAATGTATAATCAAGCTGCCATGTCCATGATTTGTGCGACGAATAAAAATATCAATATTATGGTAAATCCCAGCATGGTCTTTCCATGAAATTGGTGCGATATTAGTCTGAGATATCATAGGAGCGAGCGGTTGGTAGATTCTTAGCCATGGAATTTTTCAACCACCAAGAATCTAATAGAGATATTCTATGAAAGCCATTCCATAGAATGTAGGATATATGAGGAAACCGAGTGTTGGTATAGCATGTGGGGGAATTGTTTTATCTAAGGAGGGATCTAATATTGCTTTACTATCCCCCCTATAATAATATGACCTTGCACAAATTTTTTGATATGGGTAAAATCATTGGTAAAAAATAAACATTAACTACTAATTGGAGCATAATGGTTGAGAAATGTAATAGTGTCATGGCGAAGTATGCCTATAAGAATGAGGTACAGTACCGGCCCTCTTGGTCGACTATAGAGCTAGAGATAACAAAAAGACTTTGCTAGAAATTAAAATTGCCAGTCCTCATTTTTAACAGTCTGCAGAGGCAAAGTATGTTTGTGAAAATTGCTTACATCATAGGATGGAGTGGTCACCAGTCATGTGAGTCTACTGCAGTAATATGATATCTGCATTCTCTCTCTTAATTGCCTCTAAAAATAGAGTGTATATTCTAGGAGAATTGAGGCCATTGACATTAATAGATAACATTTTAAGTTCCAATAGAAAGGTAGTGGGGACATCATCTCAAGTACAGAACAGCTTAAGTCAGCAGCAGGAACTAGGGAAGCCCAGCTGAGTCAGAAGGGAGGGGGAAAAAAGCAGATTATGTGGAAGGAAGAGATGCCACAGAAAAAAGGAAAATGAGTAGAGAGAGGCTTTAGGAGTCCAAAACCCACAGAGTATATACATTTTAAGTTTCATGAAGAGTTTAAAATTGTAGATGATGGTGATTGGGACCATACTGTAGTTAAGAGTTGTGAGGGTCATGAAAACATAAGGCCTGAAAAGGTTGACAGACAATCTCAATGTAAGCTTTAAATATGAGTGGATCTGATTTAATCCAATACACATATCATTATTAGGAATATGAGAGATATTATAGGAAAACCCAAAATATAAGAAAGGTAAAGGTTCTGGCACAAGCATCTACATGAAGGGCAGAATATCAACTGGAGTGAAATAGGCAAGTACAAAAAAACTTAGGCATTACATATAGTATGCAATGGAGTCTAGGCTCATAAATTAAATCAATGCAACATTGTGAGAAGCAAGGTAACCTCTCCCCTATATAATAGTTGTTTAATAGAGAACATTACTTATATGCTACCTGTAGAACACTACCAGGAGAGAAGTAAAACAAGACCAGAACATAACTCATTAAGCTAATATGGCTATGTTGACATTACAGGAAGCATCAAAATCAACACACCAGACAAACCATCAACTTTCTTTTAGACATAACAATAAAGGCAGAGCATAAACATATTAGCCAAATTAAGTATATAGCAAATTATATCAGTCCTCAGTAGTGATGAGCGGATTCGGTTTTACTCGGTTCTCAAAACCGAATCTTATTGGCTATCCAAAACACGTGACATCAGTGAGCCAATAAGATTCGGTTTTGAGAACCGAGTAAAACCGAGTAAAACCGAATCCGCTCATCACTAGTCCTCAGCCTGTACTTAGGCAGAGCAGAACAAGGGCCTAATTCAGACCTGATAGTAGCAGCAAATTTGTTGGCAGGTGGGCAAAATCATGTGCACTACAGGGGGGGGGGGGCAGATATAACATGTGCAGAGAGAGTTAGATTTGGGTGGGTTATTTTGATTCTGTGCAGGGTAAATACTGGCTGCTTTATTTTTATACTGCAGTTTAGATCTACCCCCCCCCCCACTGCTCTGCACATAGTTTTGCCCAACTGCTAACAAATTTGCTGCTGCGATCAACTCTGAATTACCCCCCAAGTCCCTAAATAAAAAAGACAATCAGTCAGATAAGGATGGAACCAACATTTTTGGGAAAATGGTCCCTGTTTGTATAGAAAAAGAAAGGTCCTGAAACTAACGTAGACAATTCAGCAGTTGGGGGTTCTATATCTTTGTCGTTTGAGAGATCTGGATTGATCATTGGACCTTGAAAGGTCTGGTAGGATACTCAAAATTTCTTAAAATGTTTGGCCTTGTTCTATTGTTTTAGCAGTGTAATTATTAGTATTATTCACCAGAATTTGTAGTTTAAAGAGAAAGTTCCATCAATAGCTGATGTTATTTTGCCAGAGCATTTTGGTAATGGGTTGCAGATTCCTATGTTTTTGGACAGTAAATGGTGCAAGGTCTTGAAAAATTTGAATGTGCATGTCTTTGTGATCAATTATGGGAGAGTCTCTTATTGCTATAATAATCTATTCTTCTGTGCAGAAATAATTAAAACTAATAAAGACATACTGTGGTTGTTGTCCAGGAGATGGTTTGAATCTCAGTGTTTGGTGTGCCTGATCAAATAGATGGTCTGTGGTATACTGTGTTAGTGTCACCAGTGACGAACTGTGGGCTGCAGCACCGTGTTTGTGTTAGTAAAATCACCATTGTATAAAAAGGTGTGTGTTCAGGACAAGTTCAGCCAATTTACTTAAAAAAAATAACATTCACTAGGTGCCACCATTACTTACTGCAGTGTTAAAAAAAATCAATGTGTGTTGTTGTTCATACACTGTAATTAAAAAATAATGTTCAATAATTGCCACTGTAACTAATAGTGCTGTGAATTGACATGAGCCAGTCCATAAAAGCAGAAGCAGCAACCCAATACTAGTACTATGTCTGCTGCCAGTCATGACAGTACTTCAACATCTACTAAAAGTGGTCCAGTTAACAGAAAGTTTAAAAACAGGCACCTGAAATTTCAAAATATTTCACAAAGTTAAAGAAAAGAGGTAGAGGTGTCACCTTTAAAACAGATAAGTCAGCTCCCTCCCAAAATAGAATACAAAGGCTGATGAGCAAACTGTGTGTTAACAAATCCACAAGAAGAATCTAAGGGTGTCCATATTAGCTATGTGTGAGTTTAACATTTCTGACATTGTACTCATAGAAGAGCCTCCTTCAACCATATCTGCACCCTCTGCATGTGGGGATGGGCAGTACAAGTAAAGTGGATGAAATAATAGAAATTGAGGATGCAAATGTGAACGTGCAACAGGGTGTGGGGGATATTTGTGCAAAATCTGATGCTAATAATGATGTTGATGATGAGAATGTTGTTTGTGTAAGTCAGCCACCAGTGGCAGCAGTTCTTGCTAGTAATAAACAGAAATATATTGTCATGCCCGGGCCTAAGACCAAAAAAAGCCACCTCTTGGGTGTGGAATTATTTTTACCCAAATCCTGACAACATTTGTGAAGGCATCTGTACCATTTGTAAGGACAAAGTTAGTATAGGTAGGGATGTTAACCATCTAGGTACCTCCCCCCTGTTACATCATTTGCATGGAGTTCATGCAATTCATTTTAACAAGCAGTCCAGTAAAAACTACCAGCAGTTTGGACCAGCACATACAATCTCTACTGCCAACATCCTCATCATCAACCTCTTCATTAGTGATAAAAGGTAGTCCTACCAAAAAATTGGTTTGTATGGGCCCAAACAAACCAAGTACTGCAGCCACAAAAGTCGCAGTGCCTGTCACTGAAGTTCTTGGTTTGTTAAACTGTGCATGTCCTTTTTGCTATATAACATAAGGGTAGGTGGAAGGGCCCAAGGACAATTCCATCTTGCACCACTTTTCTCTTCATAACTGGTTGTATTTTTTTTTTTTTTTGGGGGGGGGGGGGCAGGAAGCATAGAGGATGGACGAATATTAGTATTTTTATTTCTCTTATACATTCCTAATTTGCAACACATTTTTAATCATAAAAAATACAATGTTAATACAATAGCCTAGGATTCCTGACAAAGGTTGCACTGAAACAAAAGCCAATAAAATGACATGTTTCAGCAGAGCTGCAAACTCCAAATCAACCTATCCCTATTTTAGATCTTCAGAATAAAAAAATATCTAAATTAACTAATCAATCATCTTAAAGTTTCTTCATCAAACATTTAACTTAATCAATGCTTTACTTGCCTTCCACTACATACATACTCCATCTCCATTCTCCTGTAATGCCCTCAGGCCTCTGATCCAGTTCTTGATTAATGAAAACACTATGGCCTCTATGGATTCATATATCTTATTAAACTGCCATCTGTCAGTAAAACATCGACTGCAAATTACTGGAAATTAATTGTAGTGCGATTACTAATAATCTAGGAACAAAAACATGCCCAAATTATTTGATTTTTGCTTCTTTTATAAATTAAAAAGAAGAAATATAGAACCTATCAAACACTTGAGGATGGTTTGGCAAAACCAAAACATAAAGATGAATCCAGGTCCAAAACCAAAACACGGGGTCTCTTCTGTGCTGAAGTAAGGAAACATGCCTCTGGCTCTAGCTATCCCATGGTTTGATACGTATGCTCAGTTGTCTTGTTGCTGTCCCTCCAGTCACTGAAGAATACAAAGGGTAGAATTTCACATTACAGTATTCTTCATGGCATGTCCACATTGCTTATATTCCACTTGCCATTCCAGACATGGATTCTGGGTGACAGTGTATCCTGAGATACAGTACAGCATGGTTTGGTTGCCTCTGATCATATGATCATTCTGCGGTCCTAGTTCCTGGTGAGTAGCTGTCTGATGACTTCACCTGCTTGTCACTCTCTGGGGGGAATCCAAATGTTTGAAACATCAGTTGGGTGTCTGTTTTTTCCTGTTTGTTAGATAGGAAAAAACAGACACCCAACTGACTTTTCAAACAATTGAATATCCCCCTCTGAGTGTATCAGTGCTTCTGTGCAACTTCCCAGCACAGTGCTAGTGCTGTCCCGTGGTAATCAACACTACCATACTCCAGTGTGCTTCTGCCTGAATTTTTCAAATACCTGCTGTAAGCCTTGTTGCCTTTCCTGTGTGAACACCTGCACTAACATATCCTGTGATTCTTACACCCTCCAACCCACAGACTTACTGGTTATCTGTGTGCAGTTTTCACCAGTATACTATATTCCTGCAAACAGCTGACATTGCTAATCCAGTTCAGGTCTCTACTGCATTTTGTGTGCTTCTTTTTTTGCTAAACTAAAGATATTTTATTTCACCTCAGCACCTGTAGCTGCCATCAGAGGCATAGCGTGGAGATATGACACCTGGAGCAGGGTCATGTCACGGCACCCCCACCCACCACCACACATACATACATACATACATACATACATAGATTCACACACATTTAGGTACAGACATACATAAACACACAAATATATATACACCCACACATTAACACACAAATATACACACACAGATATACTCACACATACTGTAAACTAGAGATGAGCGGGTTCGGTTTCTCTGAATCCGAACCCGCACGAACTTCATGTTTTTTTTCACGGGTCCGAGCGACTCGGATCTTCCCGCCTTGCTCGGTTAACCCGAGCGCGCCCGAACGTCATCATGACGCTGTCGGATTCTCGCGAGACTCGGATTCTATATAAGGAGCCGCGCGTCGCCGCCATTTTCACACGTGCATTGAGATTGATAGGGAGAGGACGTGGCTGGCGTCCTCTCCATTTAGATTAGGAGAGAGAGAGAGAGAGATTGACCTGAGGCTGATACTGTAGAAGAGAGTGCAGAGTTTAGTGACTGACCACAGTGACCACCAGCAGTGCAGTTGTTTTATTTAATATATCCGTTCTCTGCCTGAAAAAAACGGTACACACAGTGACTCAGTCACATACCATATCTGTGTGCACTGCTCAGCCCAGTGTGCTGCATGCCTGCATCATCTATGTATATATTATATATCTGACTGTGCTCAGCTCACACAGCTTATAATTGTGGGGGAGACTGGGGAGCACTGCAGTGCCAGTTATAGGTTATAGCAGGAGCCAGGAGTACAAGACAGTCACATACCATATCTGTGTGCACTGCTCAGCCCAGTGTGCTGCATCATCTATGTATATATTATATATCTGACTGTGCTCAGCTCACACAGCTTATAATTGTGGGGGAGACTGGGGAGCACTGCAATGCCAGTTATAGGTTATAGCAGGAGCCAGGAGTACATATTATATTAAAATTAAACAGTGCACACTTTTGCTGCAGGAGTGCCACTGCCAGTGTGACTGACCAGTGACCTGACCACACTGACCACCAGTATAGTTAGTAGTATACTATATTGTGATTGCCTGAAAAAGTTAAACACTCGTCGTGTGACTTCACTTGTGTGGTGTTTTTTTTTTTATTCTATAAAAAACTCATTCTGCTGACAGACAGTGTCCAGCAGGTCCGTCATTATATAATATATATACCTGTCCGGCTGCAGTAGTGATATATATATATATTTTATATCATTATTTATCATCCAGTCGCAGCAGACACAGTACGGTAGTTCACGGCTGTAGCTACCTCTGTGTCGGCACTCGGCAGTCCATCCATAATTGTATACCACCTACCCGTGGTTTTTTTTTCTTTCTTCTTTATACATACATACTACTACATCTCTTTATCAACCAGTCTATATTAGCAGCAGACACAGTACAGTACGGTAGTTCACGGCTGTGGCTACCTCTGTGTCGGCCCTCAGCAGTCCGTCCATAATTGTATACCACCTAACCGTGTTTTTTTTTTCTTTCTTCTTTATACATACATACTACGACATCTCTTTATCAACCAGTCTATATTAGCAGCAGACACAGTACAGTACGGTAGTTCACGGCTGTGGCTACCTCTGTGTCGGCACTCGGCAGTCCGTCCATAATTGTATACCACCTAACCGTGGTTTTTTTTTCTTTCTTCTTCATACATACATACTACGACATCTCTTTATCAACCAGTCTATATTAGCAGCAGACACAGTACAGTACGGTAGTTCACGGCTGTGGCTACCTCTCTGTCGGCACTCGGCAGTCCGTCCATAATTGTATACCACCTAACCGTGGTTTTTTTTTCTTTCTTCTTTATACATACATACTACGACATCTCTTTATCAACCAGTCTATATTAGCAGCAGACACAGTACAGTACGGTAGTTCACGGCTGTGGCTACCTCTGTGTCGGCACTCGGCAGTCCGTCCATAATTGTATACCACCTAACCGTGGTTTTTTTTTCTTTCTTCTTCATACATACATACTACGACATCTCTTTATCAACCAGTCTATATTAGCAGCAGACACAGTACAGTACGGTAGTTCACGGCTGTGGCTACCTCTGTGTCGGCACTCGGCAGTCCGTCCATAATTGTATACCACCTAACCGTGGTTTTTTTTTCTTTCTTCTTTATACATACATACTACGACATCTCTTTATCAACCAGTCTATATTAGCAGCAGACACAGTACAGTACGGTAGTTCACGGCTGTGGCTACCTCTGTGTCGGCACTCGGCAGTCCGTCCATAATTGTATACCACCTACCCGTGGTTTTTTTTTTCTTTCTTCTTCATACATACATGCTACGACATCTCTTTATCAACCAGTCTATATTAGCAGCAGACACAGTACAGTACGGTAGTTCACGGCTGTGGCTACCTCTGTGTCGGCACTCGGCAGTCCGTCCATAATTGTATACCACCTAACCGTGGTTTTTTTTTCTTTCTTCTTCATACATACATACTACGACATCTCTTTATCAACCAGTCTATATTAGCAGCAGACACAGTACGGTAGTTCACGGCTGTAGCTACCTCTGTGTCGGCACTCGGCAGTCCGTCCATAATTGTATACTAGTATCCATCCATCTCCATTGTTTACCTGAGGTGCCTTTTAGTTGTGCCTATTAAAATATGGAGAACAAAAATGTTGAGGTTCCAAAATTAGGGAAAGATCAAGATCCACTTCCACCTCGTGCTGAAGCTGCTGCCACTAGTCATGGCCGAGACGATGAAATGCCAGCAACGTCGTCTGCCAAGGCCGATGCCCAATGTCATAGTACAGAGCATGTCAAATCCAAAACACCAAATATCAGTAAAAAAAGGACTCCAAAACCTAAAATAAAATTGTCGGAGGAGAAGCGTAAACTTGCCAATATGCCATTTACCACACGGAGTGGCAAGGAACGGCTGAGGCCCTGGCCTATGTTCATGGCTAGTGGTTCAGCTTCACATGAGGATGGAGGCACTCAGCCTCTCGCTAGAAAAATGAAAAGCCTCAAGCTGGCAAAAGCAGTAGCACCGCAAAGAACTGTGCGTTCTTCGAAATCCCAAATCCACAAGGAGAGTCCAATTGTGTCGGTTGCGATGCCTGACCTTCCCAACACTGGACGTGAAGAGCATGCGCCTTCCACCATTTGCACGCCCCCTGCAAGTGCTGGAAGGAGCACCCGCAGTCCAGTTCCTGATAGTCAGATTGAAGATGTCAGTGTTGAAGTACACCAGGATGAGGAGGATATGGGTGTTGCTGGCGCTGGGGAGGAAATTGACCAGGAGGATTCTGATGGTGAGGTGGTTTGTTTAAGTCAGGCACCCGGGGAGACACCTGTTGTCCGTGGGAGGAATATGGCCGTTGACATGCCTGGTGAAAATACCAAAAAAATCAGCTCTTCGGTGTGGAACTATTTCAACAGAAATGCGGACAACAGGTGTCAAGCCGTGTGTTCCCTTTGTCAAGCTGTAATAAGTAGGGGTAAGGACGTTAACCACCTCGGAACATCCTCCCTTATACGTCACCTGCAGCGCATTCATAATAAGTCAGTGACAAGTTCAAAAACTTTGGGTGACAGCGGAAGCAGTCCACTGACCAGTAAATCCCTTCCTCTTGTAACCAAGCTCACGCAAACCACCCCACCAACTCCCTCAGTGTCAATTTCCTCCTTCCCCAGGAATGCCAATAGTCCTGCAGGCAATGTCACTGGCAATTCTGACGAGTCCTCTCCTGCCTGGGATTCCTCCGATGCATCCTTGCGTGTAACGCCTACTGCTGCTGGCGCTGCTGTTGTTGCTGCTGGGAGTCGATGGTCATCCCAGAGGGGAAGTCGTAAGCCCACTTGTACTACTTCCAGTAAGCAATTGACTGTTCAACAGTCCTTTGCGAGGAAGATGAAATATCACAGCAGTCATCCTGCTGCAAAGCGGATAACTGAGGCCTTGACAACTATGTTGGTGTTAGACGTGCGTCCGGTATCCGCCGTTAGTTCACAGGGAACTAGACAATTTATTGAGGCAGTGTGCCCCCGTTACCAAATACCATCTAGGTTCCACTTCTCTAGGCAGGCGATACCGAGAATGTACACGGACCTCAGAAAAAGACTCACCAGTGTCCTAAAAAATGCAGTTGTACCCAATGTCCACTTAACCACGGACATGTGGACAAGTGGAGCAGGGCAGGGTCAGGACTATATGACTGTGACAGCCCACTGGGTAGATGTATGGATTCCCGCCGCAAGAACAGCAGCGGCGGCACCAGTAGCAGCATCTCGCAAACGCCAACTCTTTCCTAGGCAGGCTACGCTTTGTATCACCGGTTTCCAGAATACGCACACAGCTGAATACCTCTTACGGCAACTGAGGAAGATCATCGCGGAATGGCTTACCCCAATTGGACTCTCCTGTGGATTTGTGGCATCGGACAACGCCAGCAATATTGTGTGTGCATTAAATATGGGCAAATTCCAGCACGTCCCATGTTTTGCACATACCTTGAATTTGGTGGTGCAGAATTATTTAAAAAACGACAGGGGCGTGCAAGAGATGCTGTCGGTGGCCAGAAAAATTGCGGGACACTTTCGGCGTACAGGCACCACGTACAGAAGACTGGAGCACCACCAAAAACTACTGAACCTGCCCTGCCATCATCTGAAGCAAGAAGTGGTAACGAGGTGGAATTCAACCCTCTATATGCTTCAGAGGTTGGAGGAGCAGCAAAAGGCCATTCAAGCCTATACAATTGAGCACGATATAGGAGGTGGAATGCACCTGTCTCAAGCGCAGTGGAGAATGATTTCAACGTTGTGCAAGGTTCTGATGCCCTTTGAACTTGCCACACGTGAAGTCAGTTCAGACACTGCCAGCCTGAGTCAGGTCATTCCCCTCATCAGGCTTTTGCAGAAGAAGCTGGAGACATTGAAGGAGGAGCTAACACGGAGCGATTCCGCTAGGCATGTGGGACTTGTGGATGGAGCCCTTAATTCGCTTAACAAGGATTCACGGGTGGTCAATCTGTTGAAATCAGAGCACTACATTTTGGCCACCGTGCTCGATCCTAGATTTAAAGCCTACCTTGGATCTCTCTTTCCGGCAGACACAAGTCTGCTGGGGTTGAAAGACCTGCTGGTGAGAAAATTGTCAAGTCAAGCGGAACGCGACCTGTCAACATCTCCTCCTTCACATTCTCCCGCAACTGGGGGTGCGAGGAAAAGGCTCAGAATTCCGAGCCCACCCGCTGGCGGTGATGCAGGGCAGTCTGGAGCGACTGCTGATGCTGACATCTGGTCCGGACTGAAGGACCTGACAACGATTACGGACATGTCGTCTACTGTCACTGCATATGATTCTCTCACCATTGAAAGAATGGTGGAGGATTATATGAGTGACCGCATCCAAGTAGGCACGTCACACAGTCCATACTTATACTGGCAGGAAAAAGAGGCAATTTGGAGGCCATTGCACAAACTGGCTTTATTCTACCTAAGTTGCCCTCCCACAAGTGTGTACTCCGAAAGAGTGTTTAGTGCCGCCGCTCACCTTGTCAGCAATCGGCGTACGAGGTTATATCCAGAAAATGTGGAGAAGATGATGTTCATTAAAATGAATTATAATCAATTCCTCCGCGGAGACATTGACCAGAAGCAATTGCCTCCACAAAGTACACAGGGAGCTGAGATGGTGGATTCCAGTGGGGACGAATTGATAATCTGTGAGGAGGGGGATGTACACGGTGATATATCGGAGGGTGATGATGAGGTGGACATCTTGCCTCTGTAGAGCCAGTTTGTGCAAGGAGAGATTAATTGCTTCTTTTTTGGGGGGGGTCCAAACCAACCCATCATATCAGTCACAGTCGTGTGGCAGACCCTGTCACTGAAATGATGGGTTGGTTAAAGTGTGCATGTCCTGTTTTGTTTATACAACATAAGGGTGGGTGGGAGGGCCCAAGGACAATTCCATCTTGCACCTCTTTTTTCTTTTATTTTTTTTTTGCGTCATGTGCTGTTTGGGGAGGGTTTTTTGGAAGGGACATCCTGCGTGACACTGCAGTGCCACTCCTAAATGGGCCCGGTGTTTGTGTCGGCCACTAGGGTCGCTAATCTTACTCACACAGTCAGCTACCTCATTGCGCCTCTTTTTTTCTTTGCGTCATGTGCTGATTGGGGAGGGTTTTTTCGGAAGGGACATCCTGCGTGACACTGCAGTGCCACTCCTAAATGGGCCCGGTGTTTGTGTCGGCCACTAGGGTCGCTAATCTTACTCACACAGTCAGCTACCTCATTGCGCCTCTTTTTTTCTTTGCGTCATGTGCTGATTGGGGAGGGTTTTTTGGAAGGGACATCCTGCGTGACACTGCAGTGCCACTCCTAAATGGGCCCGGTGTTTGTGTCGGCCACTAGGGTCGCTAATCTTACTCACACAGTCAGCTACCTCATTGCGCCTCTTTTTTTCTTTGCGTCATGTGCTGATTGGGGAGGGTTTTTTGGAAGGGACATCCTGCGTGACACTGCAGTGCCACTCCTAAATGGGCCCGGTGTTTGTGTCGGCCACTAGGGTCGCTAATCTTACTCACACAGTCAGCTACCTCATTGCGCCTCTTTTTTTCTTTGCGTCATGTGCTGATTGGGGAGGGTTTTTTGGAAGGGACATCCTGCGTGACACTGCAGTGCCACTCCTAAATGGGCCCGGTGTTTGTGTCGGCCACTAGGGTCGCTAATCTTACTCACACAGTCAGCTACCTCATTGCGCCTCTTTTTTTCTTTGCGTCATGTGCTGATTGGGGAGGGTTTTTTGGAAGGGACATCCTGCGTGACACTGCAGTGCCACTCCTAAATGGGCCCGGTGTTTGTGTCGGCCACTAGGGTCGCTAATCTTACTCACACAGTCAGCTACCTCATTGCGCCTCTTTTTTTCTTTGCGTCATGTGCTGATTGGGGAGGGTTTTTTGGAAGGGACATCCTGCGTGACACTGCAGTGCCACTCCTAAATGGGCCCGGTGTTTGTGTCGGCCACTAGGGTCGCTTATCTTACTCACACAGTCAGCTACCTCATTGCGCCTCTTTTTTTCTTTGCGTCATGTGCTGATTGGGGAGGGTTTTTTGGAAGGGACATCCTGCGTGACACTGCAGTGCCACTCCTAGATGGGCCAGGTGTTTGTGTCGGCCTCTAGTGTCGCTTAGCTTAGTCATCCAGCGACCTTGGTGCAAATTTTAGGACTAAAAATAATATTGTGAGGTGTGAGGTATTCAGAATAGACTGAAAATGAGTGGAAATTATGGTTTTTGAGGTTAATAATAATATGGGATCAAAATGACCCCCAAATTCTATGATTTAAGCTGTTTTTTAGTGTTTTTTTAAAAAAACACCCGAATCCAAAACACACCCGAATCCGACAAAAAAAATTCGGTGAGGTTTTGCCAAAACGCGGTCGAACCCAAAACACGGCCGCGGAACCGAACCCAAAACCAAAACACAAAACCCGAAAAATTTCAGGCGCTCATCTTTACTGTAAACAAAGATATAAATATATACACATAAACACACACATACATGTATACACATTGGGGGTCATTCCAACTTGTTCGCTCGTTATTTTTTTTCGCAACGGAGCGATTAGTCGCTAATGCGCATGCGCAATGTCCGCAGTGCGACTGCGCCAAGTAAATTTGCTATGCAGTTAGGTTTTTTACTCACGGCATTACGAGGTTTTTTCTTCGTTCTGGTGATCGTAATGTGATTGACAGGAAGTGGGTGTTTCTGGGCGGAAACTGGCCGTTTTATGGGTGTGTGCGGAAAAACGCTGCCGTTTCTGGGAAAAACGCGGGAGTGTCTGAAGAAACGGGGGAGTGTCTGGGCGAACGCTGGGTGTGTTTGTGACGTCAAACCAGGAACGAAACTGACTGAACTGATCGCAGTTGCCGAGTAAGTGTGGAGCTACTCAGAAACTGCTAAGAAGATGTGTCTATTCGCAATTCTGCTAATCTTTCGTTCGCAATTTTGAGAAGCTAAGATTCACTCCCAGTAGGCGGCGGCTTAGCGTGTGCAATGCTGCTAAAAGCAGCTTGCGAGCGAACAACTCGGAATGAGGGCCATTAGCACACAGACATATACACACATATTTATACACAAACACATTTACACACAAACACAGATATATACACATAAACACACAGTATACACACATATACACACACATTAATTCTCACCAAGTGGGCAGCAGCAGAGCAGATCCTCGTTCCAGCCTGGAGGGGCGGAGCTTCGTGATTGACAGGCTGGACCTCGTGGGTAGAAGGAAAGGACTGAGGAAAGGGAATGGGTGGCCACCACACTGCCTGCATATTCCAGATCACTGAATGCAGATCCCTGACAGCCAGGAAAGTTCTTCTGACAAGCCTCCAAACCTCCCCTCTTCCCTAACAACACACCACACTGCACTGCACTGCACTGGACTCTCTGTACTGTGCAATCAGTGATATGCAACATGCAGGCAGTGTGGTGGCCACCCCTTCCCTCTCTTCTAGTCATCTCCTCCTACCCTGACATCCCTGCTCTCACCTGTGTTACAGGGACCCGCGCCTTCTGTCCCCAGAGGCGCCTGGAGCTCAAGCTCCACTTGTTCCACCCTCCCTATGCCGCTGGCTGCCATTACAGTTCCTATCCATCACCATGTTCATAATAAAGTTTATAAAGCACTGCAAGGGTGTTAGGTTTTTGCAGTCTTCAGCCACAGTCAGGTAGTACACCAGTGCCTCTACCTAGGTTAATCTATCTTGCCTTACTGCTCCTGCGAGCTCTGACTGATGAGTTAAAGCATCATCCATGCCCCCAGTTTAACCCACACCAGTTCTCATCAACTTTGTCCAGTGGTCCCAGTTCTGTGACCACAACAAATACAGAATCTGACTGTGGCGTTGCAAATTAACTGTTGTTGCAGCCGCTGCAATCTTCATGCAGAAGATGAATGCCAAAAATGTCCAGAATTTTTTTGGGCCACAATCAGCATGTTCTCCAATCACCTGTCATTTTTTAAGAAATTCTGAACCATCAAGTCCATAATTGGGTGTTGCAGAACATGGTACATGTTGAAATTCACTGAATCATAATGCTTGCACAATGTTACTTACATTATTGGAATTGACAAATGCTGAAGAGAGTCTTAGCTGGGTAATCCATATTGCTTTCATATTTCTAAGTTTTTCCAAGATATTGGCACTAGTACTAGTATGCCTCTTAGTGAAGCCAGTGTTACAAAGAGTAGCATGCCTGTAATTGAGCTAGTGTTGTGGGTTTGATATTGCTGCTGTAGACAATGCACCCACCGAGTGTGTTGTCACAGTCTTATACTCTTTAGTTTGACCACTACCACTTGTCCACATATTACATGTAGGTAAGTCAACAGTCAATACAATAGCATTTTCTAAGTCAAGAATACATATTTTTTAACGTTCTTGTAGAGGTGAGAAATTGCTGGTCTGGTGAAATGGAATTGAGAGGGATTTTGGTGGCAGGGAAACATGACCTCAACTAATACCCCTTTCACACCGCAGCTTGTACCCGGTATTTTGCCATTTTAACTGGCTTCCTAAACGGATCAAGCTGCGATGTGAAAGGGTTCTCCAAGTACCAGCTTGCGGGGGAGGCTTGCTGGGACTTGTAGTACTATTGGAAAAAACAATATTCTGTCATTTTACTCAAGGCTATCAGCCTCCCATCCGCAGCCAATGGATGGGGGGGACAGCCTCGGGCTTCACCCCTGGCCCTTGGGTGGCTGGGGGGGGGAACCCTTGATTGAAGGGGTCCCCACTCCCCCAGGGTACCCCGGCCAGGGGTGACTAGTTGGATATTTGATGCCACGGCCGCAGGGCACTGTATAAAAGTGACCCCCCGGCTGTGGCATTATCTGTCCAGCTAGTGGAGCCCGATGCTGGTGTAAAAAATACGGGGGACCCCTACTCTTTTTGTCCCCCGTATTTTTTGCACCAGCACCAGGTGCAGAGCCCGGTGCTGGTTTTAAAAATACGGGGGATCCCCTGTCCATTTCCCCCCCCCCCCCCGCATTTTTAGAACCAGGACCAGCTCGAAGAGCCCGAGGCTGGTTATGCTTTGGAGGGGGGACCCCACGCCATTTTTTTTCTGTATTTTACCATTCCATCTAAAAAAAAAAAAAATTATTTAAAAAAATATATAAATAATACTTGTGCCTCCAAAAAAGACAAACCAAGTACCTAATTCCATCTAATATAAATAGATATGCTTCAAGCTGCTGCATCGTACGACTATCCAAATTATTAATAATGAATTAATTAATAATTATTAATAATGTGTGGGCCAGAAAAGTCCATTTATAATGACAACCACTGTTTTCTATGGGTGAAACGGGTTCAGTGTGAAAGGTACCAAAACGGTAATGAAATGGTAATTTACTGGTTACAACATGAGATGTGAAAGGGGTTTAACTGCTCAGACCCGTTTTAAGAACCGTTTCAAATACCATTTCAAAAGCAGGTTTTGCGATGTGAAAGCAGCATAATTGTCTAAAACAAGATGCATTGATGGCAGATATGGCGGATATTGGACATAGATCTAATGCTAACATTGCTATCATGGGTTCAATGATCCACTGTGCAAAAGGATGGCGACTGTTACACTTACTGTAGCTCTTCCCAGTGGCGTCATGAGGGGGGTGCGGGGGGTGCGGCCCGCACCCAGGTGTCACCCTTCAATAGGGTGACACCAAAAAGAGCTGTACACCCGCCTGGCCTGACTACTTTCACCGCCGCGGCGTCGCCGGGTCTGTACTGCCGCAATCAATAGATGCCGGGTGCAGTATGTCACTCACCGTGATGTCATGCCGCTCTTAGCAACCAGCCGCTGGCTTCCTTAACTACCCACCCGGCATGCTCCCGGCAGCGACACGCCTTTCCCAGCAACCGCCCGCTGGTGTCCTTAGTTACGGACCCAGCATGCATCTCGTCCAGCTGCCCAGAGTCACGTTCAGTGCGCCGGTTACGTCACAGTACCGGCGCCACCCACGGAGAGGCGGGAGAGACACACTGTTGGACTCACAGTCCTCTTATATATAAGGTATGTTCATCTTTTATTGCACCTGATGAAAAGGCCATTGGGCCTTAAACGTCGTTCTATTAAAAGCAACAGCTTATTTGAAAAAGTCCGGAGGAGTTCCGCCTGTTCCTTTCTCTAAGGGGGGACACCTGCATTTGTCTATTATTCATTTGTGAAGGCACCCCGGCTATTACAATGGATATCCCAGAGTGTCCTTTCCAGTGACTGTGTATATATATATATATATATATATATATAGTGTGAGTGTAATGTATGTATGTATATATATATATATATATATATATATGTCATCACGCACGCCGGCACCGCAGGGCAGGCCATTCGGGGGGGTAGACCGTAGATGTATTATTCTGGGAGGAAGAATGGGAGTCCAGTGTATGGTGCCCACGTGGGGTGCGCCCGGCTCCTGTCTTTGCAGCTAGCGGGTACCCGGGCCGGCTCTCATCCCTGCCTGCCACCGCCGGAGCACCGCCGGGCGTGCACGGGAGATGCGCCTGGATCTCGTCACTGCCGGTGAAGGAGCACCGCCGGGCGCTTGGTTCCTGTACCTGCCGCCGCTGGAGCTGGTAGGCTTTAAATTGAAATGACAGTCTGTCCAGTATGTTTCTCTCCAACCCTGTGTCCCCAGTCTGTCCCCATCCCACTCTGCATCCTCTCCCACCCGGCGTCCCAATCTCTCCCACTCTGCATCCTCTCCCACCCAGCGTCCAAACCTCTCCCACTCTGCATCCTCTCCCACCCAGCGTCCCAGTCCCCAGCATGTCCCCCTCCCACTCTGCGTCCTCTCCCACCCAGATCCCAGTCCCCAGCATGTCCCCTCCCACTCTGCGTCCTCTCCCACCCAGCGTCCCAGTCCCCAGCATGTCCCCCTCCCACTCTGCGTCCTCTCCCACCCAGCGTCCCTGTCCCCAGCATGTCCCCCTCCCACCCAGCGTCCCAGTCCCCAGCATGTCCCCCTCCCACTCTGCGTCCTCTCCCACCCAGTGTCCCAGTCCCCAGCATGTCCCCCTCCCAATCTGCGTCCTCTCCCACCCAGCGTCCCAGTCCCCAGCATGTCCCCCTCCCACTCTGCGTCCTCTCGCACCCAGCGTCCCAATCCCCAGCATGTCCCCCTCCCACTCTGTGTCCTCTCCAACCCAGCGTCTCAGTCCCCAGCATGTCCCCCTCCCACTCTGCGTCCTCTCCCACCCAGCCTCCCAGTCCCCAGCATGTCCCCCTCCCACTCTGCGTCCTCTGCCACCCAGCGTCCCAGTCCCCAGTATGTCCCTCTCCCACTCTGCGTCCTCTCCCACCCAGCATCTCCCCCTTCCTCTGTCCCTCTATCCATTATGTCCTGCTCCCACCCTGCATCCCCCTCTCACCCAATGCCCCCGTCCTCCTCAGTCCCTTCCTCCACCATGTGTCCTCCCTCTCACCCAGTGCCTCTTAAGGATACCCCCCTTCTGATTGGACACTATCCCTTTCAATTTTCCATATCCCCACTTCAAAATTCCTTCTCCGATCACCGTATGTGTGTGTGTTTATATATATATATATATATATATATATATATACGCACGCACGCGGAGGTCCATGGGGGGTGACACCATGAGTTACCACACCGGGTGACACCAACCCTAGTGACGCCTCTGGCTCTTCCTCCAAATGTTTGTATCACAGTCTACTGTTGTTTGAGACTACTGGTCATCTTGGTCTCTTTCTGAGTTGAATATTCACCTCCAGCACCAGCAGCTGTGCCTAAACCATCACCATCCTTACTTTTACTAGTACTCATCCTCATATTTGCAGAGGGTACAGAAATGGTGGAATGGAGGCCTCTGTCAGACTAAAACAAAACACTTTTGGACACCCTTAGACTCTCCTCAGGGTTCTGTGAAGTTTATCAGTCTTATACCCCTTTCACATCGCACAAATAACCCGGTACCGACACGGCATATTGCCGTGTCGAATCGGGTCAGTGTGCGATGTGAAAGCACACTAGGCGATTTAGCGGGTCGCCTGACCCGGTAAATCAACCCGGTAAAAAAGAAGGGTTTTACCCGGGTTGATTACCGGGTCAGGTGCGGTGTGAATGGGAGCCGTGTCGATGCGACACGGTTCCCATTCACAAGATAGGGAGAGGCGGCGCTGGAGATGAGCTCATCTCCCGACGACGCCTCCACCCCCGCCCCTGCTGCTGCTGCGGCCTCCGTTGTCATGGCAACCGACCCGGTATATTGCCGGGTCGGGAAGCCTGCAACGGAGCGCAAATGCCGGATCCCACCCGGTAAGTACACGTTTGTCTTACCGGGTAGGACCCGGCATTTGCGGTGTGAATGCAGCATTAGTTTTGTTTTTGTGCACTGATTTGCTTGCTATAAAGGTGACACATCTAGATTCAGAGTGGGAAGGTGTTAAATGAGAGGTTACAGAGGATGCCTGACTGGCCATGGCTTTTGCAATAGGCCTGTTAGTATAAGAAACAGCAGTAGCAGGCAATGGTAAATTTCCCATTAGACACGTGCGGCACGTGTTGGGGCAGTGGCACTCGGAGCTGATATACAGTAGCTGGCACTAAAAAATACACTATGCAGTTTTTTTAAATATAAAAAACTCTTGTGTTTTTTTTTTTTTTTTTTTTATTTACACACCTGGAAGAGAAAAGGTCTCCTTTGCAGTAATTGTCTTGGGGTACAGTTGATGGAGGGATAAAACTGTACACAATAGTTGACATTAAAAAAATACACTATAACATTTTCTAATTTTATTAGAAAATACTTTTATTTTTTTTTAATCAGTATTGCAGTAATTGTTATGGGGTGCAGATAATGGAGCGATTCCACCACACACTGTAGCCCACACGAAAAACAAAACCTACGCACTATGCAAATTCTTTAATTTGATTAGAAAAGTGTAATGCAAATAAAAAAATTACATACCAAGAACAGAAATGTTACCCTTTGAAAGAATTATTTTGTAGTAAAGATTGTGGGAATACCATGCACTCAGTAAGAATAGTAATATACGGTATAGTGGTATCCCTCCATCATCTGCACCCCAAAACAATTACTGCAACGGAGACTTTTTCTATTCCTGGTGTGCAAAAAAACGAAACCAAAAATAAATAAAAAAACATTTGCAGAGTGTGTTTGCCAGTGTCAGCTACTTGTGTGATAGTACACCCCCATCATTTATACCCCCAAAATCACATAGTTGAGGCTTTTCTACAGGGACCCTCCATGCAGCTCTGTGTATGTATTTGCAGATCTGTAGTCCTATTCATTCTGATGGCACCAACCTCCCCTCCCACACTTGCACCCACAAAACTGGGTGTGTAATTGTGGCAAAGTGGTTTTAAAAGCCCTGGCTCATAGTCTCACATAATACCAGTGTTGGTCATATTTGTCCTAATGTATGTCTCTATTATTATACAATATCAATATAACTTATGTCAAGTTTATGTAAAAGTGGAAAATGTAGAGACATAGGGCCTAATTCAGACCTGATCGCAGCATCAACATTTTTCTCTAATGGGCAAAACCATGTGCACTGCAGGTGGGGCAGATATAACATGTGCAGAGAGAGTTAGATTTGGGTGAGGTGTATTCAAACTGGAATCTAAATTGCAGTGTAAAAATAAAGCAGCCAGTATTTACCCTGCACAGAAACAAAATAACACACCCAAATCTAATGGGGGAAACACACGTGATGTGTGCTTAAACTTTAAGCAATCTGATTAGATTGCTTGGAAATGAAGCACACATCTCTCCGTGTGTATGCCCCATAGAGATAGCGATGCGCAGCCCAGCGCGTCGCTATCGGTAACTCTAGAGTGTGCTGAGCGGGGGAGAGATGGGTGCTGAGCGTTCTGTGCCAGATCGCCCAGCACACATCACTGGACACATCGCCAAGTGTGTACCCCTTTTAACTCTCCCTGCACATGTTATATCTGCCCCACCTGCAGTGCACATGGTTTTGCCCAATAGAGAAAGATTTTGCTGCTGCAATCAGGTCTGAATTAGGCCCATAGAACCACTTTACTTAAAACTATGGTAATTTGTCATGTTAATTCTGCTCTGATTTAGCTTACTATATTAATAGCCAGAAAGTACTCTTCTCTTCATTATAAAATCAGACGTGAGATTACGTATACTATTTTGCTTATCATTGATCATTCTCTATGTTTAGACATTTTGCTGTTGTTTTCTTCTAGTTAACATGTGTGACCTGGAAGGCAGCACAGGTGAGAAGCAGCTGCTGGGTTATTAGTACACGGATTAGAACCAGGACTTGAAGTTGAATGTAGTACAAGAATGTAGCAATATGACTACTGCTGTTGGTAATGCATGTCCACAGAAATGAAGATATCTTTAGTACTCTATTTTGGCAGCAGAGTGATAAAGTATAACACAGGAATCCACAATAATAATCCAATGTACAGGATATGCAGTTTTAATACAGCAGTCCAGTATGAGATTGTAATGACAGTGAGTCAGTAAGCCAGGCAAGGCACAGGTGAAATCCACTGCAATAATTACTGCACAAAGCACTAGGCATATATTTGAGCACAATAGACAAGGTATATGTGCCAACTACATTTAGCTGAGAGTCTTTAAATACTTAACTGAACTGGCAAGGCATTGTATAGTTTAGGGCCAATCTGTCAAGGCTTCCAGACTAGATCTTAGACAGAGGAATAAGATACTGGAAACAGGAGTTCATGAACACAGCAACTTAGTCACAGCAGACAGGAACTATGGAACTCAGGTAAGACAGGCACACAGGATTCCAGCAGGACAGGGTAACAAGGGCTAGATTTGAAACTATAACTGGCACTGCAGTGAAGGCCTGACTGCCTTATAGAACATACAAAGGCCAATCAGTAACCTCCACAGTGACAGGCTCCTAAACAACAATAATATACTGCAGCTGGGGAGCTGCACATAGGAGAGAAGTATAGAGTTTTCCAGTTAATTAGCACCAGCTGGGATGCAAACAGAACTACTGCTCTCTGACAGCAGCACATCTGGTACCACAGAGGTTCTGCAGACCAGACACAGAACAGCAGCATCTCCGGCAGCACAGAGGTACTGCAGGCCAGACATGATAAATGACAGAGACATAACATAGCCTCCCCCTTTAAGCAGCGGATTCCAGATGCTCACAATACATAAGTTCAGGATCTCCTCATCAGGTGGGACAACAGTCACCTCTGGGATTCTAGACTGGGCAAACATAGAAAACATTGGGCTGGCAGCAGACATACCATGAAGTCCTGCCAAGGTGGGCTCCACAGGCAAAATGGGCATCTGTATTATGTCAACTCAGGCAGGCATTGGCTGGACCTCAGGCAAGGCAGGCTTCCGCTGGATTTCGGACAAGGAAGCCATCGGCTGGACCACAGGCGTGGCAGGTATTGCCTGGACCTCTGATATACCGGAAGCCTGGGTAACTCTGAAGGGTAACTCTGAAAGAAACAAACACTTAAAATGATGGCTGGCATGGTGGCAACCTCCTCATGCCCAAAGCCCAGGGCAGTAATGATCACATGTCATGAGGCAAGAGCAATAACATCCTCATGCCATGAGGAAAGGGCAATAACATCCTCAGACCATAAGGCAAGGGCAGTGGTGTCCTCATGCCATGAGAGAAGGGCAGTGGTGTTCTCATGCCATGAGGCAAGGGCAATAAGCTGAAAGGACAATGCCTTAGCAGGAACTTGAGACCCTTTCCTAAGGAAGGACATACTGCATGGTACTTGAAGCCTTCTCCTGGGGCAGGATGTTTGGAAACTCTTCCTGAGCTGAGGCACTGAAGACCTGTCCTGGAACTGCAGCAATCACGACCTGGGACTATGGCTATGGCGATCCTTCCTGGATCTATGGTAGCTCCATAAGGAGTCTCTGGCTGGGCAGTTTTGTGGGACATCTCTGGCTGAGCAGCACTGTGAAGAGACTCTGGTTGGGCAGCACTTTTTAAATTAGCAAACAGCCCCTCCATAGGACTGGCAAACAAGACTTGGAATCCCCCTTGTGGGACTGGCAAAACAGAAAGTCCTCCTGTAGAACCAGTAGACCTGAATCCCTTATCATGGGCCAGGACATCAGACTCCTCTCCTGTGGTCAGTACCTAACACTCCCCTCCTGGCGTTGGTACCTGTGACTCCCTCCTAGGGTTGGTACCTGAGACTCCCCTTCTGGGGTTGGTACCTGAGAGTCCCCTCCTGGGGTTGGTACCTGGGTCTCCCCTCCTGGCGTTGGTACCTGAAACTCCCCTACTGGGGTCAAAACCTGAAACTCCCCTCCTGGGGTCATTGACTAAGGCATAGACCTCCCCTTCTGGGGACAGACCATCGGTTAAGGCAACATATATCCCTCCTGGGATCAAGACATCGGCATCCTCTCCTGGGGACAGACCATCAGCTAAGGCAATGGCCTCCCCTCCTGGGGACAGACCATTGGCTAAGGCATTGGCCAAGGCATCGGCCTCCCATCCTAGGGACAGACCATCAGCTAAGGCAACTGATATCCCTCCTGGGATCAAGACATTGGCCTCTCCTCCTGGTAACAGACCATTGCCTAAGGCATTGGCCTCCCCTCTTGGGGACAGACCATAGGCTAAGGCAACAGATACCCATTTTGGGGTCTGAACATCAGATACTTCTTCCAGTATTGGAACATCGGACACCGCTACTGAGATTGCAGAAGCAGATATGTCTGTCACGCCTGAGGGTTGGGTTTGGCTTAGGCAAGTGTTTGTGGGCACAGAGTGAGTGTGAATAAAGTGAGGGGGCTTTAACCAGGTTTTGAGCTTGAAATTAGAACATATATTTAGAGGATTTGTTGGTGTTACAGCAGTGATAAGCCTGAAGGTGGATATGACATGAGCAATACTTTATTAAATGAATAGAGTCTGTGGATCACTGCAGATTAGTATGAAGAAGAGATGATACCAGATTAACAACTGGAACAGTGACTGGAATGGAACCAGAATGGTGACCGGAATGCAACAGGAATGGTGACCGAAATTGAACCGGAATGCTGGCCAGTCTGGAACCGGAGTGGTGACCGGAATGGAGCCAGAATGCTGACCGAACTGGAACTGAAGTAGCAACTGGAATGAGACCAGAATGATGGCTGGACTGGAACCAGAATGGACTGAAGTGCTGACCGGGCTGGATCCGGAATGATGACACTGGAAATTCTTGAGAGAAATATTAGTTCTTTTAGTAATGTAGACCGGAATGGAACCAGAACGGACTGGAGTGCTGACTGGTCTGGAACTGGAATGGTGACACTGGAGAGTCCTTGGGAGATGATGCTCATTATAATCCAGACTTGAACTGGATCAGAATAAAGTCACTGGAGTATAGGATCTAGCTGTTACTTCCTGAGAAAAGACAGTTGTACTGGCGAATTGTTGTTCACAGGAAGTCCCTTTTCATAGCACAGTGTATAAAAATTGGATGTTGTGATCAGCTGATGAAAGGAAGCTCCTGGATTGGTTACTGGAAGGTCAGCTGACATAAACCAAGATGGCAGTGCCCAGGTCTAGTTTTGAAGGGAACTTCTGCTAATGCCTAAACACCAGGAAGTGAATACAATGGAGAATCAATACTGAAGCAGCAGACAGCAGCGCTGTAAAGTGCTATACACAGAGACAGCAGTAGGTGCAGGTGACTTCATGTGGGATCTGCTTGAGCTGGGAGTGATGTGTGGAAACAGCGCACATGGACCTCTGCGCAACACAGGGCAGACATTGCAGAGGTAAGAAATACATTTTAAAACTTCAGAGTGTGACAGTCTCTTGGAGCAGGAACATCAGATACCCCTACTTGAGTTACAGATCACAGACATAACATTTTAGTCATGAGCCGGATCTTCCATGCTAAGACTTGAGCTGAGCGGTCCATAAGAAGATCCATCAGGACACAACCAAATTTTGACCACATTTTTACATTTTAGCTGTTTTTAATAAGTTTTTAAAGAAAATACAGATCCAAAACCAAAATCTGATGACAAATTAGAACCAAAACCGAAAAACAGGAGTCGGGGGCCATCTCTACTTAATAAAAAGAATCAACAAAGATCTAGGGAAAGGGATCATATTCACTGAGCAACAAGAACAAGTTGACAAAAATCATAGATACTTAAGAGTACGTCTTCCTTGAATTTGGAATTTATATAAAAAACTAGAAATTCTACATTGAAATCATTCTGTGATGCCAATTTGGGCACAAATTAGGATGATTGTCATTCCTATATCTACTGTACATGGTTGAGTCACATTATTATCACCACCTCCTACATTTAACATCAGCATCGCGTAGCCAATGAAGTATATCACGTGTCATGCGCCGGCTTGGTGGGTATATGAGGTGTGATTATCATCTCTTGAACCAAGGGTGGCAATATTTCTGAAACAGTGCCATTTGTGAATTGTTCTTGTGCTGCTGTGGTGAAGGTGTACTGTGACTGGTCAAATGACACTATTGCGTATAACTGACATGGAAACTGTGAACCAACATGTGCCATTGATGTGAGAAGTGAACGTCAGCTATAAAGGTGCGTGAGGGCCGACCGACACATTGCAGTGGAGCAGCTCACTGTCAAAATTAACCTGGGGGCAACCAGGCGTGTGTATGTGGGGTTCGTGGTTACTCTGGCTATGATGGTCGTAATACTATGACTCGACCGTGTATTTCCACTAGTACTGTAGGGACAGCAGTAAACTAGTCAAGTAGAAAACAACCCACCATAGCCTTATCTACCACAGAGGGGGAATATAAGGCATTGAGTCAGCTAAGGAAACATTATATCTTAAAGAAACTTTTTGTGAGCTGAGTCTTGTAAGCAAGGATGACACTATCAACATTGATGGTGACAACATAGGTGCAATTGATCTGTGCTATAGCACCAAGCATCTTGCATGGTCCAAGCACATTGAAATCAAACTTCACTTTATCCATGAGCTTGTAGAGAGTGTATGTATTGCTGAGTCCATATAGTAAGTGAGAAGAACCTTGCTGATATGCTCACAAAAGCGAATATGTCACAACCTTTTGTCTTGTTACTGAAGAGTTGTGGTCTTGACTTTACTTAAAAATGTTATGTTCTTTCTTAACCCTCAATTTTATTTCAGGTTGCTGCAAGAAAGTTTTATATTGCATGTAACATGGAGAGAGCTTACAGTGAGGGGTGTCAGGATTCTGGGTAGTATACACCAGCCCAGTGGGTGCAGGTGCCGGTTTCTGGATTTCTGCATCATGTCCCTCTATCACTGTCATGTCTCCCCAAGTGCTCCTGTCTGTCTCCAATCCTCACATCTATGGGAGAGATCTCGCCAGCTCTGATCTCTGGACGCCGCCATCATGGTTCCGGTCAGCTGACCGTGGACAGACCAATTGGATGGCACTTCAAGTCAAGCTGACTATGTCCAGGGCCATTTCTAGACAATTTGGAACCCAGTGCGAGATTTCAAAATGCGCCCCCCCCCATTGCTATAAAAAAAAATTGCGTGCCCCCCCATATAGCTATAAAAAGAAAAAGCATGCGCGCACCAAAGGCTTGCGCGCTCCCAACAAGGGTGTGTGGCCTGATTAAAATGGGCGTGGTCTCGTTAAAGCGGGCGTGGCCTCATCTGATATCATCACGCCCACCACAGGGAAAAAAAATAAAAATAAAAAAGTCCCCATTTTACACATTACAGCAGGCAAGTGTCCCCATTTTACACAGCGCGGCAGGCAGGTGTCCCCATTTTACACAGCGCGGCAGGCAGGTGTCCCCATTTTACAAAGTGCGGCAGGCAGGTATCCCCATTTTACACAGTGCGGCAGGCAGGTATCCCCATTTTACACAGTACGGTAGGCAGATATCCCCATTTACACAGTACGCAGGCAGGTGCCCCCATTTTACAAAGTGCGGCAGGCAGGTATCCACATTTTACAAAGTACGGCAGACAGATATCCCCATTTTACACAGCGCGGCAGGCACGTGCCCCCATTTTACACAGTACGGCAGGCAGGTGTCCCCATTTTACACAGTGCGGCAGGCAGATATCCCCATTTTACACAGTACAGCAGGCAGATATCCCCATTTTACACAGTACGCAGGCAGGTGTCCCCATTTTACACAGTGCGGCAGGCAGGTATCCCCATTTTACACAGTGCGGCAGGCAGGTATCCCCATTTTACACAGTGCGGCAGGCAGGTATCCTCATTTTACACAGTGCGGCAGGCAGGTGTCAAGTGGGGGGGAAGGAAGGGGGAGAGAGAGAGAGATAGAGATAATACTTACATCTTCCCGCTCTTCGGGTCCCGCCACCTCAAGTCCCTCGCGCCGGCCGCCTCCTCCTTCCAGGCTTATCTCCTCTCCTCCCTCTCCTCGAGCGCTCCTGCTCGGGGGGCGGGGCTTCGCGCAATGACGCGTTTGCGTCGTGATGTCACGACGCAAACGCGTCATTCCGCTAAACTCCGCCTGCCGAGCAGGAGCACTCGGGAAGAGGGAGGAGAGGAGATAAGGACACACAAAGTGCCGCGGCGGGCGCCCCGTGCGGTTGCACGGCACGCCCTCCGCTAGAAACGGCACTGACTATGTCCACCAATAGCTGGGGAGCAAAGGGGATAAAAGGCACCTTCTGATAATCAGAAGGCGCCAGAGCAATGTTTGTCACCAGGCAGGCTCAAGTGACCAGGTATTTCTGTTTATCTGAATATTTTACTAGCGTATTGTTCCACTAACTGCAGCTAATTGTTACTATGCTATTCCAGTCCAGCCTGGATCCATGTACTAAGCCATTCCAGTCCACTCCTAATCCATTGTTCCAAGGGGTTGGGTATGTGTGACCGCCGGTCAGGAAAACGGCGGTCAGCATATCTCCACCGGGATCCCGGCAGCAGTATGCCATCGGGGGGGAGTTGTTCTACTCCCACTCTATGGGTGTCCCTTTTGGTCGGCATGCTGACTGTCAGGATACTCGGGGGTCGGGATGTAGGGGAAGGTGCTGTGACTGGCGGTATCCTGACCGCCGGTCACATAACTACATCCCGTTCCAAGCTATTCATTGTACCAAGCCATTCCGGTTGAAGCCCAGATCCACTGTGGTCTAGCCCGTATCCATTGTACCAAGCTATAAATTTTGCCAAATTGTTCCAGTCCAGCCCAGATCCATTGTATCAAGCTATTTATGGTGCAAAGTAATTCCGGTCCAGTTGGGATCGATTGTATCAAGTTATATTCCCTATTTCAGGGTGGATTTAGGGGCTGATTCGGTGATGGACACAACTGCTCATATGTACGGTGCAGCCACGTTCATCTGGTCTGCTCACGTGCAAGATTATTCGCGGGGCAGCAATGCAGCATTAGAAGGCGTTGCTGAGCAGGGGTGTGCTGTGACCATTTTCAGGGTGGCTGTGTGACAATATACGCAGCTGCTCTGATTAAAAAAATGGCAGCCAGGCTGTGCTGCCAGGAATTAACCTTAGTTTGATGAATTCGCAATCTAATTGCGGATGCATCTGAAGGCAGCCCATCACACATGTTGGGCGGGCTTGCTCTGTGCTGGGCAGCCCTCAGCATCTCTGAATCAGCTCCTTAGTCCTAATTGTTTTCATCAAGCCTCTGTCTATTCAACCCAAGCCTTTAGTAACACGTTATAATCCAAGTCTACCTTCCAGCCATTGATATTCTATGAGAAGAAATTCCTTAACTTCACCCAGCTTCCTGTTCTCTAAGCAAGTACCTGTTTCAGACCCTGAATCTCTCCAACCCAAAGTCTTGAAAATCTGACAAGGGGGGTGTTGAAATATGGTGAACGCTAATGTGCTTCCTTCCATAATGCTTTACCTAAAGCAGTTGCCCATACCTTACCAATATTATTGCCAATGCTTAATGCCTAATTCAAGGTTGATTGCAAAACAACATTTTCTTCTAATGGGCAAAATCATGTGCACTGCAGGGGGGGGGGGTAGATATAACATGTGCAGATCGAATTAGATTTGGGTCTGGTGTGTTCAAACCGAAATCTAAATTGCAGTATAAAAATAAAGCAGCCAGTATTTACCCTGCACAGAAACAAGATAACCCACCCACATCTAACTCTCTCTACACGTTATTTCTGTCCCACCTGCAGTGCACATGGTTTTGCCCATTAGAGGAAAATGGTGTTTTGCAATTAACCTTGAATTAGGCCATTAGTCTGCACACGTGTGGCACCATCCAGCACCATAGTGGTACATGGCTGTTTTACTCTCGCTCTTGTTTTTTGTGCTGTTGCAGATTGTAACAACTAACAGGGTCAGGTTTTTACTGTGTTATTTGTACGTTGGCTTCCTGTTATTTCTCTGTATTTGGAAACTTTTTGATTCTCCCTTTTGCTCATTTCTCTTTGAGTCCTTAGTTTTTGGGAAGCTATTTCCTCTTTGTTTTCTTCCCCCTTTTCTCTGTTTACTTTCTATTCTTCCCCATTTACTGTTCTTTCCCTATATGAATTCCTTATTTTATGCCCACCTTTCCCCCTTGTTGCTATGTTCTATTTCTTCTGCTCTGCCCTATTCCAAGATGCTTCTTGATTCTGCCATACCATACCAAATGGCCTGGCAGCTTCCTATTGTCCCCTCCTGACAACTTCCAAGGTCCAGGCCATTGTGCATGGCTTCATTTGTTCTGTGACTGCACATGGTGTGACCATTGTGGTCACTTATCTGGCAGCTCCCCTTTACTAACATCACCCAAACTCCCATTTTGTAATGATTTGGGGTTGAATTCTCCACTACCCCTGCCCACCTTTGGTTGGCTCATATTATAAAAGCCTGTGATATCCTAAATCCCACAACACCAACCTCCTCAAACTGTCTTTGAATGCATTGTTTGTGGGCCATTCTTATGTATTTTGGACCTCATGTCATTCTTTGTGACTTTTCTAGGTTTCAGCGTGTGTGCTTTGGTTTGGTACATGGGGTATGTGTTGTAACTGATTTCTTCCAATTCCTTATGCTGCTGTATTTAGAAAAACCTAACTGACTTCTGATTCATCTGGTGGGAAAATATCTGGGTGAATGAGACATTTGATCTCATTTAGCAGATCAAGGGTGGTCATACCAAACTTGGGGCATGGTGGCCTCACAGGGCTGTCGTGTGCTTGGAGAATTTTCTTAGGGGTGTGTGTAGTGCATTGGGATGGTCATAGAAGAAGTCGTTTACAAGGATACTGCATCTGAGTAAGTAAGGTTAAAGGTTCTACTTGACATTTATTTTGATTCCTCTGATTTAGTAGTAGAAAATTCTTGGTCATGTGCTAAGGGTATGTGTTCATAACCTGGTGACAGCAGAAAATAATTACTTTCATCAGGCACATGTAGTGGTTGCAGAGGACTGAAAAAGGTGGTAAGATAGTTGTCACAACCCCTGAAGCGTTCCGGATGGCACAGCATCAATGGTACAGAAGCACCCCAATCCAGTGACTGATAATCTGGATGGGGAGGAGATGGAGTGGCAATTATTCCTCTGCTGATCTCCTCACTGATGCTTTGGGGAAATGGCAACCTGCTGTGCTGCCCCCTGCAGGTGCCTCATATGCCTAGAGGGAAATCCGCTACTGCTGGTATGACTGTGGCATATACTGTATCTGGTATTTACCATGTGGAGTGCTGCTGATGGATGTATGCTTTCAAGCATCCTTTTCACAATTTTTAGTTGCACTTTATTCAATAAATTGTGACCTTCTGTTTTGTCAAATGAAGTCTTTGTGTGTTTATTACTTAGAAGAAGAAGTTATAGCTATATACATTATAGTGGCAGGTGTCTGGTTTGCTCTTTTCCTTTGTTTCTGGTGCCTTTGCAGATTTTCTACCACCCATCCCCATTTTGTTTTTTGTTTTTTTCCTATGATTAAGTTGTGTTTAGGCTCTTTTGTGCTTGTTTTGTTAGAGGTTGAAACGATTGGGCGGAAAAATAATACCTTCAACATGGGAAACAGGGGGTGGTTCCAGACTACAGAGTACAGTCAAGGCATACTTGCCTAATCTCCTACAAGTTGCTGGAGACTATTGATTTTTTAGACAGTCCCCCGTACCCACAGAAGAGAGGCTAGAACTCCCACATCCTAATACTAACCGGTATTTATTGCACAGTATGGAGGGGGGCGGGACTAAAAGGCATAATTTAGTGTTGTGATAGCCCCCCCCCCCCTTTCCACCAAAGTGACCCATAGAATCTGGAACACTGTTTATGGGGGGTATCCTATTAGCTATCAAAAGGCATATTTGAGATAAAAACTGTCATTTATTTTGATTGCGAAAACCAGGATCCAATTAGCCACAAAAAGTTATCGGTGGAAAGTTTTATTGCAAACTTGATTTCACCAGCTCTGAGCAGGTGATAACTAGTGCAACATTTTTTATGATTTTTAATTGGCCAATAATGACATGTCATTTTTTGGGGGCAGAAAAAATGTAAAGTGATGGAAATTAAGGTTCAAGTTATAGGACAGGTATATTGGGGTGATTTATGAGTGGGACAAGTGGTTTTAGGCTTGCAAGTAGGAGTAATGGGTTAATTTTTACTTTTTTTAAAGTACCATAAAATAACCAAAATGTATACTTATACCCATTTTCATGTACCTAGAAAAATGCATATAACAGCAATTTGACCCAACTGAAGTCCCCAATATATTTTTATTATGCCCTCTAATACACCTCTATACTGTTCTCCTATGTTCTTTGGTAATTTTTGAGGGTATAAGCTGATTTTTCCATTTTTAACTATACTTTCCACTTGTTTTGAGGAAAATATTTTTTGCGTGAATCCCGTTTTCACAGTTTTGCCCTTTTACCCTCTTTTCCTCCCCCTTCTTGTTTCCTTTCTCTCCCCTTAACAAGATGGACTTACCCCAAGAGACTGCATTCCGGGTTTTCCTGTTAATCCTGTTGTTGACAAGAACAGTCTGTTTCGGTGAGAGTACCAGAGAGGTCGAGAAAGGATCTGGAATGGGTTCTGATGGCGAGGACGGATTTGTAGAATTCCAAGAGCAACACATCACTCGAGCAAATGCGAGTATCAGAAAACGATCTGGTAGTCAGGGAACTAGGAGGCACTGTGAAGGGTTATTGGCTGAAGAAAATTGCATTTGTAAAAATTGTGAGAACATAGTTGAGGATGGGTGCATCCAGAGATGTCAGTCCAGCCTTAATATCAACATGGACCGTCATCCATTGAGTGATTACCACTCACTAGTGGGTAAGGTCTTAAACCAGACAGAATGCTGGGTGTGCTCACAAGTACCTCAAGGTCAGAGCAAGTCAGGATTAGTACTGTACCCTTTAGCAATAGATGAGGTACTCGAATTACGGGGTGGGAGACCGGTGGACAAGAAATTTAATATTTCTAGGCCCCCTAGTTTGAAGCTCCACCAGTATCATGTAGATAGATCCTTAGTGTGTTTCAACATTTCCAATTCCCGAAAACCAGGAAATTGGGAGGTGACATGGAATAACCATGGCATTTTCGCACAGAGCTGATAGGATACCCGTAGACTCTGAACTTATACGCCAAATAGCCAACAGTGGAAGGTATTTTCGGTATAGGTATACTCAAGGAAGCAAGACCATGCGGGTTGGAGAAGTATCACCAGGGTACTGTGCGCATATCATACAGCCTGATACTTGTACTGAACAGATGAGAGAGTTAGGGATAAGATTTTTCACTTGGAAAGTTTGCAATATGGTAATGTCATATTCTGTCCAATATGTTCTCCCTGATGATGCTTATTTCATATGTGGTAGGAAGGCGTATAAGTGGCTTGCACCAAACTCAGAGGGATTGTGTTACATTGGAAGAGTGTTGCCAGAGGTCATGACCATAACCCATGATAAGATGAAAGACGTTCACCGCAGTGCTCAAGCTCCTTATACTCATACTCATTATGAACACATCGTTAAGAGACACCTCATGGATAGGACAGAGCACGTAGCCTCTGATTTGATCCACGAATCCACCGGGATTCAATTCCTTCTCACATTAGACATCACCCGTACTGCCAGAGGAATTATAAATTATAGGTACATCCATGTGCTAGCGAACTTGATAGATAATATCACTGAGATGTATGACGACACCTTCAGGTATACGGGTAGGGAGTTGCAAGCTTACAAGACAGAACTGATCCAGCACAGGATGGTCCTCAATTATATCACAGCCGTGACGGGTGGGTACTGAGTCACTTTGGCAACTCAAAATGGTGTGAAGTGCTGCACGTATATTACAAACAGCACTGATGACCCAACCGAGATCATCGATCAAAAGATGGACGATATCTTGCAGTTGAAGTGGGAGTTCCGAAGGAGACACAACCTTACCCTGACAGCTGTGAGTAATGAACTGACCGGCTGGGTCTCATGGTTGAACCCACGCAATTGGTTCTCAGGTTTAGGAGAATGGGCTCAAAATGTTATTATGAGTGTAGGAAAGTTTCTCCTTTGTATCCTGGGAGTCGTCATAATTATTGGCTTGATATTTAGGTGTGTTCGAATTTTAACGCGGCGCAAGCACGGCACAAAATTGATGAGTCTAAGGAGCGGGGGCACTGTTACAGCAACAGATCTAATTTATGACCCATCCATAGAAACAATGTTATGATAAGGATTGCAAATGAATTCCATGGCCAGTTTCTTTCACCCGTTTTTCCTGTGTTTCCCCCTCAGCAAAAATACACCCATCCGGAAAAGACTTCGATTAACACCCAAGAATGATTATGAAAATGTTATGTGAATGTATTTTAGATATGTGTCTTATCTTCATCTCTACAACCTTCAGTTAGTGACACACATAGTCGACAGGTGATATCCACATATATTAGCACTCACATATGTTCCCCCTCCATGTATCATCAACTAAATGTGCACCCCATTTGTTGGAACAAGAAGCCGAAAAGAGCTCGGTAGTGTTTGTTGGCCCACTTAAAGACCCTTAATACGAGATGAGAAGGATTTAATGTATACTTCGCAATACCTTGAAGCTTATCTAGAACATATACGGCACGATGATACATGCCCCTCAGACATGAATTCATATACACATGCTTTTACTATCCCACTAGGTCATACATTTCCCACCTACACCTCTCCTCCTACCATCCAATCCGCTGTAGATATTGTATTGTATATTTTTCTGTTTAATGTTTAGATAGTGGCAGTTATTGTTGACTGCCAAAGGGTGGACTGTCAAAGTCGAAAAATATTGTAATGCATCATGTACTAACCACACACACAAGCCCGCTGCGCGTGCACTTGTTCCGCCGTGCGTGCACATATCCGCAATTTGCGTATGATCGCTCCCGCGATCCTGCGCGTGGCATGGGTATTTACGGCGGAGTTTGTGAGCGCATAGAGGGTTATCAGAACATTACATATTTAACCCAAATAGTGCACTTTGTACACTTAGCTCCCCTGCACCACATCAACAAGTATCAACAGTTTAAATGGTTCCAGGACTAAGGGATTCACCTTTGCATGATAGGAAGGGACAGACAAAGGTTATAAGGTGATGTCTAGTATCCAACTGTAGGGTATTTTAAGGGTAACATTCCTGTGTTGGTTAGAGAAAGATCGCATGTTCCTGCGTATAGTTATGTGCAGAAGTAGAATATAGATATAAACTGTATTTACTGTATATTATGTATGCGGCGGAAATCCAGAGGAGACCACCCACAAGAGCAGTTGGGAAAGACATCGCCCACCTTTTCAAATCAACCTATGACCTCTCCTGTAATGTAAAGATGCATCTCTGTGTCCAATAGACAAAGGGATTACAGTAACCATTGTATTGTATATGGAAATAGTGTATAAAAAGCCTGTTGCTGCCTGGCTGGTCAGAAGACTCTGAACGCTATCTACCTGATGAGCGGAGGACTGGTCCAGGTTGCGCAAGCGAATATTCTCACGTATGTACATTGACTGTAGCCATTATTCTGTTGTAGATTTATCTTGTTAGCCTTGTAGTGTATAATAGTGTATATTTTGTATTGTTATCCCCTTTCAAATAATCCACTGTGGTGTTAGAACCCAGCGGTTAACTACAAATCGGTGTTGTGTCCTCATTTCCCTGCTAGGGTTTAAAGCTTAATACATTATTTAACTGTATAAGGTTTAAGAGTGTATTGATAAGGTGTGTACGCGCTGCGGGTACTGTGTACCGTCAGCGCTACATAAGGTTTAAGGTGTAACATCATTGCAGTGCTTTGCTGCATAAGGTTTAAAGTGTAATCATATCATTGCATTGTATTACGAATAAGGTTTAAAGTTTATCAAGAGTGTGTGCACACGCTGTGTGTACTCTGTACCCCCAGCGCTGCATTTGTACGCAAAGTACGTACACGGTGTGGGACTCTGTACGCAAATAGCGTGCGAAGTACGTAGCGTGTGTATTAAGTCTAGCGGCCGCAGTGGCTCCATGGTAAACGTGTGATTTAAGGTATAGCTTTATGGTGTAGGATAATATCGACATTATCAATAGGATAGGTTGAAAAACGGGAGCATGCATTTTGGCGAAAAGCTGTTTTTGCTCCCTTTTTTGGGCAAAGACAAACTTAAGCACAATTGGACATTTAGAAAAGAGAAAACATGCAATGTGCTATGCTTTCCTTTATGTATAAATGCACATGATTGTCCGGTTATAGTGAAGTTATGACCATACTGTATCCAGGTTTTTAAACTAATCTCTGAATGTATTTCTACAGTACAGTAGGTCCTTTACAGGATTGCCAGTCTAACAAGGAGTGCACTATGAAAGCATAATGCCTACCAGCAATTCAAGACCCTCATACCCGTTAAATTTTTTTTTATCATTCATGGAAGTGATGCCTGGACGGTCTATATTAAAGGTGTAACTTTTGTTTATTAAGCTTATTATTGTATTGTCCATAGTACAAATAAATATGTCCTCATACATCTAGCATTTTTGTGCAATACTATGTAAGATGCTTGTGGCAACTCAGACACTCATACTCATACGTAACAACAAGAGATGTGCGGCGGGCACTTTTCGTGTTTTGTGTTTTGGTTTTGGATCTGGATCCCCGCTCGTGTTTTGGATCTGAGTTGGTTTTGCCAAATCACCCTTTCGGGTTTTGGTTTTGGATCTGGATGATTTTTGAAAAAAACACAAAAACAGCCAAAATCACAGAATTTGGGGGTAATTTTGATCCTACGGTATTATTAACCTCAATAACCATAATTTCGACTCTTTTCCAGTCTATTCTGTACACCTCACACCTCACAATATTATTTTTAGTCCTAAAATTTGCACCGAGGTCGCTGGATGACTAAGCTAAGCGATAACATTCATTTCCACTCATTTCCAGTCTATTCTGAACACCTCACATTAATGTTTTTAGGCCAAAAGGTTGCACCAAGGTCGCTAGATGACTTTGCTAAGTGACACAAGTAGGTGGCACAAACACCTTGCCCATCTAGGAGTGGCACTACAGTGTCAGACAGGATGGCAGTTTTAAAAACTAGGCCCCAAACAGCACATGATGCAAAGAAAAAAAGAGGTGCACCGAGGTTGCTGGATGACTAAGCTAAGCGACACAAATGTGCAGTACAAACACCTGGCCCATCTATGAGTGGCACTGCAGTGTCAGACAGGATGGTAGTTTTAAAAACTAGGCCCCAAACAGCACATACTTGACAATGTACTTCACTTTAATTTCATTTAATTGACACTTGACAATGACTTCTGATGAATGCGCTGCAGGTGATGTATAAGGGAGGATGTTCCAAGGTGGTTAACGTCCTTACCCGTACTTATTATGGATTGACAAAGGAAACAGATGGCTTGACACCTGTTGTCTGGATTTGTGGATAAATAATTCCACACTGAAGAGGTGGCTTTATTGTATTTTGCCCAGGCATGACAATGGGCTTTTTCACCAGATGACCAACAACTGTCTCCACTGGTGCTTATTCAAACAAACCACATCACCATCAGAAACCTCATCGTCAACTTCCTCCGCAGCGCCAACTACACCCATCTCCTCATCCTGGTGTACTTCAACAGTGACATCTTCAATTTGAATATCAGAAACTGGACTGTGGGTGCTCCTTCCAGCACTTGCAGAGGGCGTGCAAATGGTGGAAGGAGCCACTTCTTCCCATCCAGTGTTGGGAAGGTCAGGCATCGCAAACCACCGACACACTTGGACTCTCCATGGGGATTTGTGATACCATCTTAGAGCGCACAGTTCTTTGCTGTGCTTTTGCCAGCTTAACTCTTTTCATTTTTCTAGTGGGAGGATGAGGGCTTCTATCGTCATGTGAAGCTGAACCACTAGTCATGAACATAGGCGAGGACCTTAGCCGTTCCTTGCCACTCCGTGTCATAAAAATGGCATATTGGCAAATTTACGTTTCTCCTCAGACGATTTAAATTTATTTTTTTGGGTCATTTTACTGACCTTTGGCTTTTTGGATTTTACATGCACTCTACTATGACATTGGCCATCGGCCTTGGCAGATGACGCTGATGGCATTTCATCGTCTATGTCATCATGAGTAGTGGCAGCAGCTTCAGCACTAGGAGGAAGTGGTTCTTGATCTCTCCCTATTTTGTCCTCCAAATTTTGGTTCTCAATTATTTTTCTGGAGTTATATAACAGGGCAAACCCTGTCAAAATTATTTGGATTAAATATTAATAACCCAGCACAGGACAGCACCACTGGACTTATACGGCAGCACCACTGGACTGAATTTATACAGCAGCACCACTGGACTGGGATTATACGGCAGCACCACTGGACTTATGGCAACACAGGAAACCACCACTGGACTGATGCAGCACAAGACAGCACCACTGAACTGGGCTTATACAGCAGCACTGGACTTATGGCAGCACAGGACACCACCACTGGACTTATGGCAGCACAGGACACCACCACTGGACTGATGCAGCACAAGACAGCACCACTGGACTGGACTTATACAGCAGCACTGGACTTATAGCAGCACAGGACACCACCACTGGACTTATGGCAGCACAGGACACCACCACTGGACTGATGCAGCACAAGACAGCACCACTGGACTGGACTTATACAGCAGCACTGGACTTATGCCAGCACAGGACACCACCACTGTGACTGGACTGATGCAGCACAAGACATCACCACTGGACTGATGCAGCACAGGACAGCACTGGAATGACACAAAATAGCAGGTTACCACCCGCCACTCCACGCCACTTTCCCGCACAGACACTTAGGAGACATGTCCTCTTGCTACACTCTCTAGGACTGGAGTGAAAATGGTGCCGACGCGCAGCTCCTTATATGGAATCCAAAACCCGTGAGAATCCGACAGCGGGATGATGACATTTTGCCTCATTCTGGTTTCCGAGATCTGGCGGGAAAACCAGAGCCGGACTTGGATCCCGGCTCGGGACGTGATATTTGGTGGTTCGGTTCTCAGGGAACCAAACCCGTTCATCACTACTAGCAACTGACACTTTTTCCTGAATTTTGCATCTTGTGTACCTGTACATCATAGTACCTTGTATATAAAGCCACGTACCATGTACTATGTACACTAGATTATCACTATTGTCACACAAAGTTCTGCTTTAATTAATGCCTCTGTCTGGCTCAGCAAATTATTGTCCTTTGGCTTCAATCTAGGCATACGTGTGCAAATCGAAATGAACAATATGATCAAAGAGGGTTTTTATTCAACACCATGCCAATTCTGTCCTGTGAAATAAATAGCCTTGATTTACATTGTGCTGATTTGCAAATGATGTGTAGAGTTACATGTAAAATGATTTAAATGATATATACTACGGCAATATTACAAATGCATGCAGTCATACAGCATATTATTATTCTGTTACACGTGAATAGTGCACAATTGCATCTAGCTTAGTATTTCAAAATGGTTCCAGTATGAATGGTCGTATACTTTTCAAGCATCGCAAACAGTAAATGTTTTCATGGCTGGTTAATTATCCCTTTTCCAAGCAGAAATTCTGAAATCATGAGCTGTAGTGGGAGGTGTAAATGTGTATGTGCTACTGCCATAAGGAGTCTCCCTTCTAATAAGGTAATAATGGTGAAATAATAAAATAAAGAAATATCAAAGCATGCTGAGTAATGCTATTTGCCACTAGTGTCTGCTTTTTTCAGAGAGTTTAGTTTAAAAAATGGATTCACAAAATATTGACTGTTTGTGCCCCATGTCATTTTGGCACCAAAAATATATATTAGCTACTGTGTGTCTGGCATTGCAAATAACATTGGTGGTGTAATGTGGAGCATACACGTGCACTTAGGGCCTGAGTCCAGTTTGTAAGGATGTGCACAGCCGCAGGGAAGCTGCTATGCAATTCCATACAAATAAAATGCAAATGCAGCAGGAAGCGTCTGTAGGAGACAGACGCCTCTTGCATGCAGCTGCAAGATCCGAGTTTTGCGTCTGAGGATATATCATTGGATTGTGATGGTAGCAGACCTAAGGCAAAACTTACTCAGACTGGCTGACGGCTGGGTTTAGGAAATCTGCGTTTTGAAGAACGGTGCCGGTTACCGCCCCACTCTGCTCCCTTAAAGTTGCAGCATTGAAAGCAATAAGGGGGTAATGTAGACTAGATCACTGCAGCGGAAGTGATCGCAGTCTGAATCCCTTTGTGGAATGCCCAGTGAGATGCTAACAGCGGGGCACAGTCTGAACAACACAGGCGTGTCCAGACCTTTGCGGGGGCAGGCCTCGGCGGCTGCGTGATGTCACACGGAGCTGTGCTGGCAGTGAGCTACTTTCCGGGTGCAAAAGCATCGCCGTACGATGCTTTATGCTCCCGTGCACGTGGGGCGGGCGGGCAGAGCAAGATATGCGGGGTGGACTGGCCCTGTGCTTGGCGGCCCCCCACATGTCTGAGAAACTGATCGTAGATGTGCTAAATTTAGCACATCTACGATCAGATCTGAATTATAAGTCAACACCTGTTCCGCACAAACACAGAATGTGTCTTGTGCATACGCAGAGCACAAACCCTCAGGTTTCTTTACAAATATGTGTGCAGCCCAGCACACCTTGATAAAGGCTTCTATAAGCCGAAACGTTGGTGAGGAGACACATCCAGGGCAGATACCAACAAGCCAGAACTCTTGTGGTGTATTTCCGGTCCTGGGAGGTACCCAAGAAAGTTTTTGCTTGTTAAACGTGATTTGGTGTGCATTATACACCGCAAATTATGGTATGTTGCTTAACATGAGAATTTTAAACAAACTCTTTTATTAAATTAAAACGGTATCACACTATTTCGACCTTCTCTTTCTCCATACATGTAATATACGAATGGGAGAAGTCTTATACCAAAGGGAAACCTTTTAAGTACCAGTAAGACACAGAAGGAAAAGTGTGAATACCGCTGGGCTCATAAGAAGAGGACTGTAGGAGAGATAAGAAAGAGAACTGATTATCACTTGATGTGACATTGAACAAGATACTATTATTCTATTATATCATATTAACAGACACAGGATATCATTATCTGGTTATCACACCACACATACAAAATATCGCTCTATTCTGGCTATACCTTTATTGCTTGTGCGCCGGTCTATTTTTGAGTGTCCACACAGTAAGAGTTGTGGTGGGTACTCCTGATGCTTAGTTCAAGTAGAGTGGCTATCATTAGATTTGTGATAAGATGTCTACGCAATCTGATATTGGAGATACGACTACAAGTCTTTGGGGTCTATTCATGAAGCAGTGAAAAGTGTGGAGAAGTGTGTCAGTGAAGAAGTTGCCTATAGCGACTAATCAGCATTGAAGTAACATTTATAATTTGCATGCTATTCAATTGAACGGAGCAGCTGACTGGTTGCCATAGGCAACTTCTCCACAGGCTCACTTTTCCACGCTTTTCACTGCTTCATGAATAGACCCCTCTGTGAGTTATACATTCTCATTGCATGAGTCACATGATTTTTTTCTTATCCATTATATCAGAGATGCTACTCAGCTGTGGTGGAGAGGAAGGTTTTAGTGTATGCACGTTCACCGGCACATAAGTTGCTAGGGCTACTCATAGTAGATGTGGAAATATGTATAGAGGAGAGAAAAAAGGGGCATAAAGATGTGCATGAAGGATTTGTACATTGGACTGGCCCCATGAGTTTACAAGGAAGAAAGAAAAAAAGAAAAGAAAAGCCATATACAGGGAAAAATGAATGTGGATTGAAATGAGAAATAATAAACAAACAAACAAACAAATAAATATATATATATATAAATAAATAAAAGATAAAAGATAATTATAAATAAATACGTTTAATAAAAATGAAAATTTGCAAAAAGTAATGGTGCCCACAGATGGTGCTATATGTGATAGGTGCGATTTGAGCTATAATATGTGTGCTATAAGATTTGCACTTTAGTGGTATGCTATTTGAACTACATGCGATTTGAAGTACACCCAAATTTGACTGCACTACATGCCAGATATAAACAATATAGCATGCGAGAATCACACCATGTGGGGGCACCATAATAGTACTAAGTAGACTGGCAGTAGAAAAAATATATAAATACAGTAAGTAGAAAACAACAACAAAATAATTCAGCCTACATAATAATAGTGATTACAAATGGAATAATAATAAAAATAAATTGAAGGGAATGTGCTACATGAAAAAATGCATAAAAATAAATGATATTCAGTATAGTACTAATACTATAGGGAAAAACATATTATCATTACATCATCATAGTAAATATTGCACGTCACAAGAAATAAAAACACAAAAGTTCAACCCATTTACCCTCCTTGTATAGCATCCCAGTTGTGGTATACTTATATCCCTACAGACATAAAAAAAACAACAGCTCTTAAATATACCCACCAAGAGCAATGAATTACAATAGTCCAAAGCATGGTGGACTCTCTGACGTATATAAGATAAAAAAGAAAAGAAAACCCTTACAACAAATGTAGCTGAACACTATCATGTATATCTAGGCCCAAACCTACACCTCTTCACCTTGTCACACAACGCCATAGTCAATTGATTAATTTACTCAATTTGCCGCTCATCTATATAGCTACTTATTACAGCAGCCCCTAGTAAAATGAGGTTCATGGAAGGCATATAATAGCATACAGGGTACAACATAAACAGTGCATCATCAGAAATAAAAAAGGGAGATGTATGGTTAATAGAACAAGCATGAATATTGAATTAATCAATGGCCATCTGTCGAGCTCCAGGTGCACAGTGATCCAACCATGCTGCAGCCTCCCCTGGTGTTAGAAAAAATACAGTCTCTCCATCGGCCACTATTCTAAGTTTAAAAGGAAAGAGCATAGAATACTGTTTAAATCTCGCATCCTTTTTTAAATTGATATAAACTTAGCTCTATCTTTCTGCACCTCTGTTGCAAAGTCTGGGAACACAGAGACCTTCACCCCATTGCATTCTAATGACCCCTTAATATGGGCCAAGTGGAGTACTGAGTCACGGTCCTGATAATGTAGTAACTTTGCAATTAGGGTGTGAGGTGCACCACCTTGATGTAAAGGTTAAAAGGAATACGATGAGCCCTTTCCTCTGTAAATTGCACTGAAAATGAGTCCCGGCCAAATTTACCACTTACCAATTTTTCTAAAAAAGTTTCCGGATTATTACCATCTTCTCGTTTAGGGAGAACTACGGATCGAACATTGTTACGCAGTAACCAGCTTTCAATATTAGAAAGCTTGTTTTGAATAGAGAACATTTGCTCAGTTAAGGTTCTACGCACTTTTTGCAAATCCTATTGACAAGAGAAATATCCGATTGCATCATTTCTGTTTTATTGGAAAAAGATGCTGCTCACTGATATTAACTGGCTCAAGCACTTGTTATAGTGGGACTTCTGAAGAAATAGGAGGACCACTTACTTTATAGTTTGTGAATGGGCATATTTTCTCCTTCATCCACTAGGGGAAGGCTTAAGACAGTGGGGATATAGATGGGTGATCAAAAGGAGCCGACAAAAATGTAGAAGTGTGGCTCCTCCCACTCTATGCCCCCATACCTCCAGACCAGTTTTGAAATGTACCCGAGGGAGCCAGATTTCTCTCTCTAGGCTGCTCCAGAGTTTTAGAACATTTTGGAATTTCTGCTTATTGCAGCTGAGGACAGACAGACAGCCCACTGCCCCTGCCTGTCTGCACCGAGGGAGCTACCAGGGGGGGACACTGTCACAGTTTGCTCAAACACAGGTAGGGCCCCTGGCTGCAGGAACCACAGTCCCTTGGGTGTTTCCAATGGAGCTGCATGCGGCTACCCTTAGGGTCCCCTCAGCCATTGCCTTGACACCATTAGCATGGCAGGGCAGTGAGTATACCCCGGCACCCTGATTAGTAAGTTGACTGGGGAGGATGCTTTACTAGGCACATAGTGAGAAATGCTGAAATATAGCCTCAATGGGACAGCAGCCCACTCGCAGAGCGCTAGGCACCATTACAGATCTTCTGGATCACTTTTGAATTTGGCGCCATGGCGCTGGGAATGGCGTTTAGCTCCATGCGGCATTGGGTAACCAGTTGACCCGGCACTTCCTGTACATGTGTCAGCGTCCATTTTACACAGAACGGAGACTGCTGAACAAAGATCTGACACTGGAAGCGAGAGTGCTTTGAGGCATAGATTAAGAGGGAATTAGGGCACACACAAATTATTTCTGATCAAAAGAGATAATTACTAGGCCCAGGATATTTAGGATCTAAAAAACTACAATTAGTTTTTTTCAATCCGTGTTTTAGGATGTTATAGGTTTTAAAAATCTTCTGGAATTTATACACTGTGTGAAAATAAAACAAAACCATGCATTACAGATGTGTCCTGCTATCATACCTTCCAACTGTCCTGATTTTTGTGGGAGAATCACCTTTTTTTGGGAGAATAGCCAATGTGCGCATGCGACAGAGGTACTGGGCAGGGGCATTTTAAGAGATGAGAGGGCCTGTGTGCAAGTTTCTGTTATGGGCTACCTCCTCTTTGGCAGCGAGTAGGCTCTGACATTATGCCAGAGTCTACTGTGTATGCACAGGTGTACAGGAACATGGCGCCTGTGCCTTTTTCCTGAGGACATCTCCAGTGTGCATACGCAAATCACTTGGAAATAGCCGCGGTGGCCATATTTCAGGTGGTTTGTGCCTGCAGTGCAAGGCCTTTGCCGCAGGTGTCTGTGTGCGCCGCACACCTTGCACCCTTATAGAAATGCCTATGGGGCTGGGGGCATGGCCACAGAGTGCTGGACATGCCCCACAGAGACAAAGATGGGAGGCATCGCTTGCAACAGCGGCATTCCTGCGAAACCATACCCCTTTTTGCAGGGGCCACGCCGCACACACCCAGATTAGGACATTTTAGGTCCTGCAGAAATTAAGAATGTTATTCCCTGGTACATAAAACATAAAAGGGAACAGAAATTTTAAATGCACTGGGAAAGGATGAGAATAGGTTAGAATCTAAGAATCCTGGGCTTAGTTCTAACAGTTCGTGCCAGCACAGTTACTCGGTGACAACGTTATATAAGGGCAGGTGTGACTCCCCTACTGTTTCCCTCCCTCTCTCTCTCTCTCTCTCTCTCTCTCTCTCTCTCTCTCCAGCTCATCCCTTTTCTGTTTGTATCTATCTGTTGTTGTTTTTTGTTGTTTTTATGCTATTTTGTGTGGTCAAAAATCAGTATGGCAGGCAAGGGTACTTCATCAAAGGCTTCTCAGAAGCTCTACTCTTCTAAAAAATGTAATGCCAAATTCACACATGGACAATGGAGATGTCACTGTTTTGTTAGGCACAATTCTAGTCCAGTATGGTTAGTACAGTTAGCTGGAGTTTTGTCTGACCACTCAGCTGAACTGGCAGCTTCTCGTTGAGAGAGAGAAGCTACCAACTCCCAGATTCCTGTCCCTACACCAATGCCTGAGCCAGCATGGGTGCAAGCTTTAGCAAAGTTAGTGGAAGGTCTGACAAGGTCTATGGGTCCGCCAAAAACCTCTTTTTGGTGAACCCAATGGTTTCAAAAAAGAGATTTTTTGCCAGTGGTATTACAGTCTGATGAATCAGATGAGGACGACATGCCCCCTCTCAAAGAAGGGGACGTTTGTTAGGATTCGATACAGATCAAACCCCAGACAACTCAGAAATGTCATCAGAGGGCTTAGAGGTGCTTACAGTATTTTAGCTGTGTTTCAGGTATTACAGATTACAGACTCAGACCCGGGTACTGCTCAACCTTCTTTCTATAGTAAAAGGCAGAAGGCAGCTATTACTTTCCCAGTGTCTACAGAACTTTATGAAAACTTAGCTTTGGCCTGGAAACACCCTGATAAAAAACTTCAGGTTTCATACAGGCTCCTAGTTTATTATCCTTTTCCCTCAGATAATAGGGCCAAGTGGAAGACTCCTGCCATGGTGGATCCCTCTATATCAATATTGTCTAAGAAAACCATTTTGCCAGTCCCAGGGCTACTTCTCCAAAGGAACCAGCGGACTGTAGATTGGACACCAATCTGAAGTCAATTTATACAGCAGCAGGAGTCCTTCTTTGCCCAACACTGGTAGGCTCTAGAGGCAATAGAGGATGCGTTTGTGCCATATCAGCAGCCTCTTCTCACCAGGAACCTAAGCCTGCCACGAAACCCAGCGCATGACGGGATCCCTCCCTATTGGGGGATCCCAAGGTGGGAGCTAATTTAAAAGACGTCAAAGACATTTGGAAGTCAACCTGCAAAGATACCTGGGTTCAAGACATCATCACTCAGGGTTACAAGATTGATTTCCAATTCAAACCTCCTCAACAGTTTTTCACAACAGGTTTTCTAGTTTCTGAAGAACGCCGAAAGATCCTGCAGAAGGCGATTCACAAGTTCATTACAACAGGGGTTCTCCTGACTGTCCCTCATCTTTAACAAAAGAAAGGGTTTTACGCCAGTTTGTTTGTGGTTCTGAACCCGGGCTGCTCGGTAAGGCCTATCCTGACTTGAAAGCTCTCAATCCTTTTTTGCGAGTATTCAAGTTCAAGATGGAGTACCTTCATTCAGTTATTGCTGGACAGGAGGTAGGATAATTCATAGTGTCAATGGATATCAATGATTCCTATCTCTATGTTCCAATCTGGCAACCTCTCCAGGCATATCTGAGGTTTGTAGTCCAGGATGCCCATTACCAATTCTAAGCCTTGCCTTTCGGTCTATCATCAGCTCGACAGGTGTTTACAAAGGCAATGGTAGTCATGATCGCTCAAAGGCACAGTCCAGAGAACAGCTGCTGCAGGACATTGTGTTGACTCATTGTCTACTCATAGAACATAGCTGGATCATCAACTTCCCAAAGTCTCATCTGCAGCCATGTCAGAGAATTCAATTTTTGGGCATGATCCTGGACAAGGTACTCCAGAAGATCTTTCTTCAACAGGATAAGGTTCGCTCAATTCAAGAACTGGTGCATTTGGTCTTAAAGCATTGCAGGGTGTCTGTTCATCTATGTATTCAGCTTCTGGGAAAGATGGGTGCCACATTTGTGGCTATTCAGTACAGCAGATTCCATTCTAGGCCGTTCCAACTGGACCTTCTTTCCCAGTGGTCGGGATTCTACCTGTATCTACATCAGCTGATAATTTCCCAGGACTCCTTTCTCACTTCTCTGATGGATAAATCTGTCACAGGGAAGATGATTCGGAATACCGTACTGGGTTCTAATCACCACAGACGCCAGTCTGAAAGGCTGGGGAGTGGTGACGTTAGACTGTCAATTTCAGGGTCGCTAGACTCCACAGGAAACAGCTCTGCCTTTCAACATTCTCGAACTAATAGTGATATACAATGCTCTGCAATTGGCTCTACCACTGTTAAAGGTCAAGCAACCTGTGTGAAGTCGGACAAGGCCACAGTGACCCGTGGGCACTGTCACTACGGGAGGATCTTCTACAGTAAGGACTGTTTGTTTATCCTTACTTAGGAGGTAATTCAGAGTGGATAGCAGCAGAAAATTTGTTAGCAGTTTGGCAAAACCATGTGCACTGCAGGGGAGAGAGATATAACATTTGCAGAGAGAGTTAGATTTGGGTGGGTTATTTTGTTTCTGTGCAGGGTAAATACTGGCTGCTTTATTTTTACACTGCAATTTAGATTCCAGTTTGAACACACCCCACCCAAATCTAACTCTCTCTGCACATGTTTTAAAGCAGCTGTGTTTGATGGCATGGCTGTTGAGACAGCGATTCTAAGAAATAAGGGTATTCCATCGATGGTTATCCCCATTATGCTTAGAGCTAGAAAAGAAGTTACATCAAAGCATTACTATTGCATTTGGAAAGCTTATGTAGCTTGGTGTGAGAGTTGTAATGTACCATCCACATCGTTCAAGCTGACTAGACTCCTGCTTTCCTATCAGGATTTTCCACAGGCCTGCATCTGGGATCCCTCAAGGTGTAGGTGTCTGCACTTCAAATTTCTTCCAAAGAAATTTAGCTTTGCTCCCAGACGTGCAGACCTTTTTCCAAGGGGTCATTCGACTAAAGCCAACCTTAAACCCCCAATGGCACCATGGGACCTGGATTTGGTTCTTTCTTTTCCGCAATCTTAGTTATTTGAGCCTTTGGAGACAGCGGATCTCAAATACCTTTTTTGGAAGGTGGTGCTTCTTTTGGCACTGTCTTCTGCCAGAAGAGTCTTGGAGCTGGGAGTTTTCTTGTGTTGGCCCCCATATCTGATCTTCCACTCGGACAGAGCAGAGATATGCACACAGATGTCCTTTTTATCAAAAGTGATCTTGATTTTTCATTTAAACCAACCCATAGTGGTACCATGACTAAAAGATGACTCACCTTCAGCAGGACCCTGGATATTATAAGAGCTCTATGAATTTATGTCGACAGAACATCTATACGTAAGATGGACTCATTGTTTGTCCTTTATGATGCTGCTCATCCTGGCTCATTGGATTCAATTAGCAATTTGACAGGCTTATGTGGCTTCAGCTCAACAGCCCCCAATGTCTGCTCATTCTATTCATTCAGTGAGGCCCTTCTGTGTGGCTCCCAGAGGGGTCTCCTTGGTACAATTATGTTGGGCGGCTACATGGTCAGGTAACCACAGAGTACTATGGGTTGGTTTAAATGGAACCAACCACTATGAGTTTGTTTAAATGGAAAATCAAGATCACTTTTGATAAAAAGGACATCTGTGTGCATATCTCTGCTCTGTACATACTTTTATCAAGTTTTATAGGTTTGACACCTTTGCGGCCTCGACTTCTTAGTTTGGCCGTGCTGTTTTGCTGGGCGCTCTCCTGCCCGGAATGGGAGCTCTGGGACATCCCCACTCTCTTAAGTAACCAGTGTCCCCTAGTGAATGAAGCAGAAAACTGGATTTTGGTGCTTACCGATAAATCCCTTTCCCCGATTACACAGGGGACCCTGGACGACCACCCTGCGCTGTTCTCTTTCTGCTATAGGGAATGGGTTTTAGTTATGTGACTGTGTGTGTTCTTACAGTACTGTTCTGTGTTTTTCTCTTATTCACACATTTTCTATGTCAGGTTTCCTGTTCTGTCTCACCTCGTCCTCTGAAGGATATTCTCTCCATCTCTCCTCGGGCTCAGTTTCTCTAACTGGTCTGGAAGGGGGGCATAGAGGGGAAGGGGCCAGTCACACCAAATAACCCATCTATACCCAAACTGTCTTAGGCCTCCAGTATCCCCTGTGGAATCGGAGAAAGGGATTTATCGGTAAGTACCAAAATCCAGTTTTTCCAGCTGTGCAACTGCTGCAGCCTGACCAGTTTTCCCCATATTTGTTACAATGGTTACTCAAAATACCAGTCACTGGGGGATATTATACTACATATAACCAAAGGCAGAAGGTACACTTTGTTCAGCCAGCTCTTGGAATAATACACACTCACAGTATACTGTAGGTGACAGAATAATAAATATAGCCTAAGGCAAAAGGTTCATATTACTCAGCTGACAACGGGGGTCATTTGAGTTGATCGCTCGCTAGCTACTTTTAGCAGCCATGCAAACGCATAGTCGCAGCCCATGGGGGAGTATTTTTTCGCTTTGCAAGAGTGAGAACGCCTGTGCAGCCGAGCGGAACAAAAACATTTTGTGCAAAACAAGACCAGCCCTGTATTTACTTATACTGTGCGATGATTGCTGCGATGAAGGTCCAGGAATTGATGTCAGATACCTGCCCTGCAAATGCCTGGGCACGCCTGCGTTTTTCCAAACACTCCCAGAAAACGGTCAGTTGACACCATAAACTCCCACTTCCTGTCAATCTCCTTGCGATCGGCTATGCAAATGGAATCGTCGCTAGAAGCAGTGCAAAACAATGATGCTCTTTGTATCCATACGCTGCACGTGCGCATTGTGCCCCATACGCAGTGCCGTTTCTTGCGGCGGGCGAGCCGTGCAACCGCACCGGGCGCCCGCCGCAGCACTTCTTCAGCACTAAATCCCCCCTCCCCTCTCCTCCCGAGTGCCCAGCTCGGGGGGCGGGGTTTCGCGGAATGACGCGTTTGCGTCGTGATGTCACGACGCAATCGCGTCATTCCGCGACCCCCCCCCCCCAACTGGGCGCTCGGGAGGAGGGAGAAGGGGGAGCCAAGCCAGCCGGTGCCGCGCAGACGAGGGAGAGGCAGCTGAAGAGCGGGATAAACCGCTTCAAATGTAAGTCAGCCCCTCTCCCTCTCTCTCTCTCTCTCCCTCCCTCCCCCCTCTCCACCACCACCTGCCGTACTGTGTAAAATGGGGACACTTGCCTGCCGCACTGTGTAAAATGGGGACACTTGCCTGCCGTACTGTGTAAAATGGGGGCACTTTCCTGCCGCAATGTGTAAAATGGGGGCACTTTCCTGCCGCACTGTGTAAAATGGGGACACTTGCCTGCCGCAATGTGTAAACTGGGGACACGTGCCTGCCGCACTGTGTAAAATGGGGACACGTGCCTGCCGCACTGTGTAAAATGGGGACACGTGCCTGCCGCAATGTGTAAAATGGGGACACTTGCCTGCCGCACTGTGTAAAATGGGGACACTTGCCTGCCGCACTGTGTAAAATGGGGACACGTGCCTGCCGCAATGTGTAAAATGGGGGCACGTGCCTGCCGCAATGTGTAAAATGGGGACACTTGCCTGCCGTACTGTGTAAAATGGGGGCACGTGCCTGCCACAATGTGTAAAATGGGGACACTTGCCTGCCGCATTGTGTAAAATGGGGACACTTGCCTGCCGCACTGTGTAAAATGGGGACACGTGCCTGCCGCAATGTGTAAAATGGGGGCACGTGCCTGCCACAATGTGTAAAATGGGGACACTTGCCTGCCGTACTGTGTAAAATGGGGGCACGTGCCTGCCACAATGTGTAAAATGGGGACACTTTCCTGCAACAATGTGTAAAATGGGGACACTTTCCTGCCGCAATGTGTAAAATGGGGACACTTTCCTGCCGCAATGTGTAAAATGGGGACACTTGCCTGCCGCAATGTGTAAAATGGGGACACTTGCCTGCCGTGCTGTGTAAAATGGGGTCGCGTGCCTGCCGCACTGTGTAAAATGGGGACACTTGCCTGCCATACTGTGTAAAATGGGGACATGTGCCTGCCGCAATGTGTAAAATGGGGGCACTTTCCTTCCGCAATGTGTAAAATGGGGACACTTTCCTGCCGCAATGTGTAAAATTGGGACACTTTCCTGCCGCAATGTGTAAAATGGGGGCACGTGCCTGCCACAATGTGTAAAATGGGGGCACGTGCCTGCCACAATGTGTAAAATGGGGACACTTGCCTGCCGTACTGTGTAAAATGGGGGCACGTGCCTGCCACAATGTGTAAAATGGGGATACTTTCCTGCCACAATGTGTAAAATGGGGACACGTGCCTGCCGCAATGTGTAAAATGGGGACACTTTCCTGCCGCAATGTGTAAAATGGGGACACTTTCCTGCCGCAATGTGTAAAATGGGGACACTTGCCTGCCGCAATGTGTAAAATGGGGACACTTGCCTGCCGTGCTGTGTAAAATGGGGTCGCGTGCCTGCTGTAATGTGTAAAATGAGGCCTTTTTTTTTTTAATCCTGTGGTGGCCGTGATGATGAGATCAGATGAGGCCACGCCCATCTTGAAGCCATGCCCATTTTAACGAGGCCACACCGCCTTGCCGGGAGCGCGTGCGCCTTCGGCGCGCGCATGGTTTTCCTATTTGTATCTATGGGGGGGGCCCCATTTTTTCTTATGTGCATATGGGGGGGGGGGGTGCATTTTTAAATCTCGCACTGGGAGCCAAATTGGCTAGAAACGGCCCTGCCCATGCGCATGCGTAGTTTTGCCATTTTTTAAATGATCGCTTCACAGTGAACATTGGCAGGTAGCGATCAACTCGGAATGACCCCCAACTATAATATAATGTCAATTTTCAAGTATCTGGCCTTCAATAGCCATTAGCAACATCTCCATGGACCAAAAATTCCAATTATGTCTGTAATAACATAGGCCATCCAACAAATATAGGGAGAATAAACACATATAGCTTACCCACCAAGAAGACCCATCACAGCTGCAGGTTCATATAGCTTCTGGCACTATGTCTTCAAGGAGAGCCGCCGCCGGAGCCACCCAGCCTTTACGCTCAGTCCCAGAGACACCAGTGGGCTCGCTCACAGAGATCACATTACAGCAGCCACCCCAAGTGTACTTGACCAGAGAACCAGAACACCCGGTGGGGGCACATAGAGTTGGTTTACATGCAGGAGTCTTAGCCAGCCAAACAAGAGAGCAGTAGGGAGAAATTCAGGATGCTGTTGAAGAGCCAATCAGCCGGTGCCCTATTCCTGCACCGCCATGGCCACGCTTCCCGGAGTGTGGAAGAAAAGGTGATTTCAAAAATAATGTTTGTAATGATTTAGGTGTTAGGAGAACTGGATGTCTCTAATTATCAAACAGTGCAAGAAGTTGCCCAAATTTGAAAAGTGCCATAACAGAATAAAATGGTGCTGGACCAAATGTTGGCTGCTGAAGGTGGTACATGTGCTGTAGTACAGATGTGTCCTCATACATCTAGCCTAATTATATCATGCAGCCCAAGATGCCTGGCAAGAGTGACTGAGTCCAGGGCAGGTGCAAGGTCTCTCTGCACCCTAGGCAAAGCTCCAGCCTGGCACCCCCTAACCTGCAAACCCCACCACCACCACCTCTCGGAGGAGAGATGCAGGTGGCCACTAAGTGGGCTGAGTTAAATTGCATCATTATACATATACAGAGAAAACGGACAACACTTAAGGACTTCTAAAGTGATAAATATATTGTAAGCGGTCACAAAATGTTGTGACTTCCTTCATAATATACTTTCACTTTAAAAGTCCTTGAGTGCCCTCTATTCTTTATATACTGTATAATACTGTACATGGGGTCTGTTGGGGATATTTAATTGTGGTTCAGTATGGGATTCCGCAGGTCAGAATTGTGATAGCAGCATCCCAACCACCATAATACCGGCATTATAAATGAAATTAATTAACCTTATCCGTTATCCTTACCCTAACTCTCTTCCCCCCCCCCCCCCCCCAGCAGACTAGCCCTAACCCTCCCTGGCATACAAACATTCAGGATCTTGGCTGTTGGGATTCTGGTGTCATATGTTTGTATGCTCCTAATTGTGTTCAATGCCTTCATCTGAAAGTTCATTACTTACCAGCATACAGAGACATCCTTCAGTTTTTTGCTAGATAATTTCATTGGTGCCATCCAATAGCCGGCGCCCCGAGGCAGCCGCCTAAAGCTGCCTAATGGTAGAGCCGGCCCCGAATAAGTCTGTATATGAAGCACAACAGAACTCTGTGTGAAAATAAGCCACATCTGCTGCTGCATTGTAGCACTTCAAACACAGATTCAGAGACTTAGTCGCACACAGATGTACTGTACAAGTGTTGCATGTCAAATTAATCAGCACAGTCACCTAGTGAGTCATAGTCACATTGCAACTAAGACACATTTTGGGCAAAAAAGATGTCCAATTTAGCAGAGTCACATGGGAGCAGATGAGCTGAGAGGCTGTTTGGTGTAACTGCAGCAATTGTTGGTCAAGAATGCTGTACATATAAATTGAAGATATTAAGGGGTCTATTTATTAAGCCTTGGATGGAGATAGAGTACCAGCCAATCAACTCCTGTCATTTTTCAAACCCAGCCTGTGACATGGTAATTAGGACCTGATTGGCTGGTACCTTAAATCCATGCACTTTCTCTCCATCCAAGGCTTAGTAAATAGTCCCCTAAATCACAAATTATTAGACATCTAAATGAGGCTCAGGAATTACAGAAAGACTTGAGAAAAATAGGTGCTGAAGAATTGTGGGACCATTTTGGGTCATTAAGATCAAGTGTTCTTAACCTTTTCTCTAGAATTATACAATATCTTATGTTTGACATAATTATTTTAGGCATGGTATTTATTTATAGGCTTTAAGTGTAAACCAATAATTTGAGAACATTACATATTTCCAGAGGCTAAAAATAAAGAAAGAAATGACTGTGTGAATCTCTTAATTGTAGAGCAGAGATCACAAGTTGTGTATACCGATTTATCAAAGATTTATGAAAATTTTACTGATGCCAGTTGAGACCCTAGAAGCAGGAAACGAGGGAGGAAGAAATGTTGAACATGTTGGAGAAATATCAATTTCAATATTTTTACTCTCTTAGGGCGGGGTGTACTAACATCCCCCACCGCGTTTTTGACTTTTCTCAGCGCTCCTTGTAATATCTTCGCAGCTACTGGTCTCTGCTCCGCTACCCGTTGCTCCCCCACGCTCCCTGTCTTCATTCTCTTCTCTCTGCCATCTGATCCGCATCATCAATGCTGCGGCCACTGAGTCCTCCACTCTCCGTAGAGCTTGGTCAGTGCTGCGCTCCCCCTGACAGTTGCGCATGCGCTCTTGTCACAGTTTCCTGGCCGGTGCACATTGGCTTGGGGGACGCCGGATCCTGAACCCTGAGAGCGGAGGACTCAGTGGCTGCAGCGGTGATGATACGGCTGGCAGAGAGAGGAGAATGAAGACGGGGAGTGTGGGGGAGCAATGGGTAGCGCCGGGCAGCAGAGCAAAGACCAGTAGCCGTGAAGATATGACAAGGAGCGCCGAGAAAAGCCAAAGAACGCGGCTGGGGAGGTTAGTACATCCCGCTCTTAGTCACACCAAAGGTTACTATAAAAATTTTGGAACAGCTCTAACCGATGCGGCAAGTTTCAGTGTTTAGGGCCTAATTCAGACCTGATCGTAGATGTACAAAGGAAAAAGGTAGCAGGTGCACTATCTCACACTAGCTCAACCTGTAGTAACCAGAGGCACTTAGCATATTCCTGGCCAGGGCTATGAGCTTACCCACCGCATCAAGGTAGCCTCTCATTGGGTAAGTCCCTAACACTAACTATAGGGGTTCAGGTCCGGGGGGCAGGACACCCCAGAGCCACCCAGCCAGACAACCCCAGGGCATCGCAGGAGTGATAAAAATATAGGGTTAAAGAGGTAGGAGCAGCTGTTGCTGCATGTGTGAATAATGTGAGGAGTAAAGGAAAATTATGTGAAGGTGTTACATATATATAAAACAAACTATAAGTGCCATGGAGTGATGAAATAGTGTTAAATTGTGATGCCCCAGGGACACCCAGCCACGGCAGGCACAGGGAGCCCCGCACCCCAGAGAATTCCCCCCATTATGGACTGCCATATTAAACAAAATGTAGGAGTCTTACCTCAGTGTGCTCATTCCAAATGTAAAGGCTAGAGTGTTGGACTATTTAAAATCAGAGGGGTGAGTGGGGCAGGGTGCTAAATTAGGGTGAAGGTGTCTCCTACCTTCAAAAATGTATGAATACATCAGTTACAGAGGGAAAAGGGCCCTAATTTGCACACCTTAATTAGGTAGTGAGGTGCTACTCTGCTTGAGACTTAGTAAAGTGTACAAAGGAAAAAGGTAGCAGGTGCACTATCTCACACTAGCTCAACCTGTAGTAACCAGAGGCACTTAGCATATTCCTGGCCAGTGCTATGAGTTTACCCACCGCATCAAGGTAGCCTCTCATTGGGTAAGTCCCTAACACTAACTATAGGGGTTCAGGTCCAGGGGGCAGGACACCCCAGAGCCACCCAGCAAGACAACCCCAGGGCATCGCAGGAGTGATAAAAATATAGGGTTATAGAGGTAGGAGCAGCTGTTGCTGCATGTGTGAATAATGTGAGGAGTAAAGGAAAATTATGTGAAGGTGTTACATATATATAAAACAAACTATAAGTGCCATGGAGTGATGAAATAGTGTTAAATTGCGATGCCCCAGGGACACCCAGCCACGGCAGGCACAGGGAGCCCCGCACCCCAGAGAATTCCCCCCATTATGGACTGCCATATTAAACACTTGTACACTTTACTAAGTCTCAAGCAGAGTAGCACCTCACTACCTAATTAAGGTGTGCAAATTAGGGCCCTTTTCCCTCTGATCGTAGATGTGCGAGAAAATGCACATCTATGATCAATTTCTTTGACATGCGGAGGGACACCCAGCACCGGGCAAGTCTGCCCTGCATGCCAGATCCAGTTTCCCCCACAGACATGCAAGAGCATCATACGGCGGCGATGCTTTCGCATATTTAGACTAGCCCTATGCCTGTGCAGCCTAGCTGCAAAGGCAGATGGCTGGCCACCATGTTAAAGGTCGCAGTGGCTGCGTGTGACATCACACAGCTGCCGCGGACCACCCCGTAAATGGCCTGGACATACCTACATTGTCCACACCGCACCCCTAAAACGGAGCATTGATGCCCATAAAATGCTGCGTCGATGCCCTGTTCCCACCCCCCTCCAGGTCTTAAACTGCATTCTGAAGAGAACGCAGTTTAGGACCTTGCACATGCGTGTAGTGGTGTACACGCATGCGCAGATGTGCAGAATTGATTCATAGTGATTTTTGCACATCAGCATCAGGGTCTGAATCGGCCACTTAATGCAGTCCCTCTGCATCTAGCCTTTCCTTTGTTGTATGTTATCCTAAACCTCCCTAATAATTATTCTAAAACTGTTTGATTTGTGTAATAAGATGCTGATAAGAATCAGCAGAGAGAGGAATAATATGGATAACTGAATTCAATATGGAAGCTAAATGATCTAGATCACAGGTTCTCAAACTCGGTCCTCAGGACCCCACACGGTTCATGTTTTGCAAGTCACCTGTAGATTTTTAAAATGTGACAGTTGGTGATACACAGAGCAGCTGCTGGGTGACATGGAAAACGTGAACCGTGTGGGGTCCTGAGGACCGAGTTTGAGAACCACTGATCTAGATTATACTGTAGTGACAGATGTAGTTTTAATACTGAATAATACAGTAAGTCTGCAGAAATGTTTAGTTTTGGATTGCCCTGTATAAATACATTTGGAAACAAACACAGGCTGTTGGTGATTAATAAAGCAAATGATAGTTTGTGGTTGGGAACTTTTAGAACAAATTAGAATTTATGGAACATATCTGGTATTGTAATCATAACCATAGGTTTGGGAAACTGCAATGAGTGGTGGGATAGCAGTTGATTTACCGACGGACACAATACCAACGGTCATAATCCCGACAGCCATTGACCAACAGTCAAAATACCGACATTCATTATGACGACATGTTCAAAATGCCGACATAGTCAGAATACTGATGTTTGAAATGCTGACATGTCAAAATGCTGACATACATTTGTCAGGAATTTTTCCCCCAAAGACTTGTTCATACTTTACCATCCCAACATGGACCTGGAGGGGAACTATAATACTGTGCCGACCGCAGTTAGGCACCATGCCCGAAGCATGGCGAGGGGACACGGGACACTTACACAGTGTCCACGGCGACCTGTGCCGACATTGACGCACAAAACCCAGAAAACTCATGTCCATATTTTGACATGTTGGCATTTCAAATATCGGTATTCTGACTATGTCGACATTTTGAACATGTCTGCATAATGAATGTCGGTATTTTGACTGTAGGTCAATGGCTGTCGGGATTATGACCGTCAGTATTGTGCCCGTAGGCAAATCATACTGAACCAGAGTAGTGTTTATTGTAAACAGTGGTTAGTATATGTTTTAGACAAATCTTATATATGTCTGATTATCTGTATGACAGCTTACATATTTGATATTGCTAGTTCTTGTCCTAATTCAGAGATGTACAGTGTGCTGAGAGCACAGTAGCTGTGTCTTTGGACACAGCTGCTGGCGAAAATAAGGTAATCCATCAGGTGGCATCCGAAGGCAAAAGATGCCCATTACTGGCTTTGCAGATTTAAATGTTTCATCCAAAGAAGCAGCATCGGATCACCATTGTGACCATTAGTTGCAGCATTGGCCATCTGAGTAACCATAAGGTTATTCAGAATGGCTACTTCATTTCTGCTGATATATCTAGCGGGTTCGGTTTTACTCGGATTTACCCAAATCTCCTTATTGGCTCACGGACGTCACGTGTTTTAGTAAGCCAATAAGAAAAATCCAGAAAAAAAGAACTTGCGATAATTGTGGTGTTAAGAACCGAGTAAATCCGAACCCACTCATCTCTAATATCTAGTAAATCTGCATCAGAAGTGGCAGAGACTGGCCTTGGCACTCCCACAAAATCATGCTGCAATTTAGGAGGCACTGCCATCAGGTTTGTGTACATCTCTGCATTAGGCCCTCTGTACGGACATGAATAATTAATCTTAAAAAGACTTCATTATGTACCATTAGTTTTCCATAACACAAAACTAATCTGAAGACTGAGACTATGGGGGTCATTCCGAGTTGTTCACTCATTGCCGATTTTCGCTATACTGCGATTAGTCGCTTACTGCGCATGCGCAAGGTTCGCAGAGCGCATGCGCTTAGTAATTTTACACAAAAGTAAGGTATTTTACTCACGGCATAACGAAGCTTTTTCATCGTTCTGGTGATCGTAGTGTGATTGACAGGAAGTGGGTGTTTCTGGGTGGAAACTGGCCGTTTTCTGGGAGTGTGCGAAAAAACGCTTGCGTTTCTGGGAAAAACGCGGGAGTATCTGAAGAAACGGTGGAGTGTCTGGGCGAACACTGGGTGTGTTTGTGACGTCAAACCAGGAACAAAACTGACTGAACTGATCGCAATGTAGGAGTAAGTCTGGAGCTACTCAGAAACTGCTAAGAAATTTCTATTCGCAATTCTGCTAATCTTTCGTTCGCAATTCTGCTATGCTAAGATACACTCCCAGAGGGCGGCGGCTTAGCGTGTGCAATGCTGCTAAAAGCAGCTAGCGAGCGAACAACTCGGAATGAGGGCCTATATTAATAAAGTTGCTTGCAGCCCTAATGTGTATTAAAACTATAAGTTCTGGATATCCACCACCATACTGTATGAAAGCATCACTGCAATATGATGGGAGTTTACTACTTTGTAGGAGAATAACATAAGAGATTCTCCCTAAAATCATTCAGGTTTCAAGTAAAGGCACAGTCCATTCATCATCCTTCTAGACATCTGGACCTTTCAACTGAAGATAACTAGGACAAAACAACTTGCAACTGTTTAGATTCATCTTGAGGAACCAGTAAAAATGCTGCTTCTAATGTTCCCATTTTCTCTGTACAGTTCCTCTAACTGCTTGTTAATGGATAAAGACTGTTGAATGAAGAATTTCAAGGAGATGGGCAGTGGGCATTGCACTAGCTTGTTCAAAGGGTTACAACCTGAACTGGCTCCGTACAGCAGGGTCATTCCATTACATTTGTGGGTGGCAACTGACCGTTTTCTGGGAGTGTTTGGAAAAACGCAGGCATTCCCAAGCATTTGCAGGGCGGGTGTCTGACGTCAAATCCGGTCCCAGACAGGCTGAAGTGATCGCAGCGGCTGAGTAGCCTGGGCTACTCAGAAACTGCACAAGATATTTTTATAGCTTGGCTGCACATGCGATCGCACACTTGCACAGCAAAAATACACTCCCCTATGGGCGACGACTATGCGAACGCAGGACTGCAAAAAACAGCTAGCGAGTGATCAGGTCTGAATTACCCCCTTTATCCAGCAGTACTAAATGTGCTTTACAGGCATCAAAACCAAACAGGGCCATAACTAGGTGTGTGCGGAGGGGCACCGCACATTGAGCTGCAGGGTTGGGAGCACTGTTGGGGTCAATTATCTGTTTTAATAACTTTCACTTGCAGCTACCCCCTTTTTGAAGCCAGCATCTCCTGTTTGCCACTGTCTCCTACCCTGACCCCTTCTGTTGCTAATACCCATACAACAGTCATGAACTCAACGTAAGATTTATTTGTTATTCAGTCACACTGTCCTTTGTTACATTTCAAGATGCGGGATTTGTACCCATTGCCTGTGGCATTGCAATCAGACAATCTATTCATTGAGTTATCTGGCCTTGCATAGAAAGGTATATAATTCTACCCTAAAGAATTACAAGTATTTGAAGCTTACCTTGTACTTTGTGAAAAAAATTGCAACATTGCAGGGGTCATTAGGTGGACAAGACTTAGGTCGACAGTCATTAGGTTGGCCACTAGTGGAAAGTATTCACAGCACTTCACTTTTTCCACATTTTGTTATGTTACAGCCTTATTCCAAAATGGAATCAATTACATTTTTCCCTCAAAATTCTACACACAATACCCCTTAATGACAACGTGAGAAAAGATTTTTTGACATTTTTGCAAATTTATTAAAAATAAAAAACTAAGAATTCACAGCCTTTGCCATGTAGCTCAAAATTGAGCTCAGGTGCATCCTGTTTCCACTGATCATCCTTGAGATGTTCCTACAGCTTAACTGGATTCCGCCTGTGGTAAATTCAGTTGATTGGACATGATTTGGAAAGGCACACACCACATATCTGAACACAAACCAAGCATGAAGTAAAAGGAATTGTCTGTAGACCTCATAGACAGGATTGTATTGAGGCACAAATCTGGAGTAGGGTACAAAACATATCTGCTGCTTTGAAGGTCCCAATGAGCACAGTGGCCTACATCATCTGTAAATGGAAGAAGGCTGGAACCACCAGGACTCTTCCTAGAGCTGGCTGACCATCTAACCTGAGCAATCAGAGGAGAAGGGAGGTGACCAAGAACCCGATGGTCACTCTGTCAGAGCTACAGCATACCTCTGTTTAGAGAGGAGAACCTTCCAGAAGGACAGCCATCTCTGCAGCAATCCACCAATCTGACCTGTATCGTAGAGTGGCCAGATGGAAGCTACTCCTTAGTAAAAAGCACATGGCAGCCCACCTGGAGTTTGCCAAAATGCACCTGAAGGACTCTCAGACCATGAGAAACAAAATTCTATTGTCTGATGAGACAAAGATTGAAGTCTTTGGCGTGAATGCCAGGTGGCATGTTTGGAGGAAACCAAGCATCTCTCATCACCAGGCCAATACCATCCCTACAGTGAAGAATGGTGGTGGCGGCATCATGATGTGGGGATTTTTTTTTTTTTTTTTTAGTGGAAGGAACAGAGAGACTATTTAGGATAGAGGGAAAGATTATGGTCGCAATGTACTGAGACATCCTGGATGAAGACATGCTCCAGAGTGCTCCTGACGTCAAACTAGGGCGACGGTTCATCTTTCAGCAGGACAACGACCCTAAGCACACAGCTAAGATATCAGAGGAGTGGCTTAATGACAACCAATTCTCTTTCTGGCACCAAAAGGTCTAATTATGGCTCTGAAACCAAACACATAATGCAAAAGATTAAATAATACAGGAGTAAGAACTGGAGATCCTTATATTTCTGCATGGTGTGATCTGAATACAGAGTTTTTTTGTGCCTGAAGAGGCATACCGTATCTCTGTCTGATCCAGATTCAAAGCAGGCACATTTCTTAAGGCTCTGGTAAGGTTAAATTACTGCAAAATTTCTATTAGTAAAGTACTGTATCCTCATTGAAAAATTGCAATAGTGAGAACAGCTAGACACTCTATACCTCCTGATCCTGAGTGAGGATGAAAGTGAGCAGGACATGATGACATTGGGGGTTATTCAGAGTTGTTAGCAAACAAAAAAAATTAACATTGGTCTTTATTTTTACACTGCAATTTAGATTTCAGTTTGAACACACCCCATCAAATCTAACTCTCTCTGGCTGCACATGATACATCTGCCCCACCTGCAGTGCAACATGGTTTTGCCCAATTGCTAACTTTGTTGGTTTGCTAACATCTCTGAATAACCCCCATTATCCAAAAATGGTTCCCTTCAGCTGAGTACACAAAGGCTACAGTAACTACAGTAACTGCGTCTTCTGCTAAAATGTAAGCAGTTCAGTGTTTTCCCACAAGGTGGTGCTGTTGTAATGTACAAGTAGTATAGAAAAGAGCAAATATTAAAGACAAATAGGGAATTCAAGATTGTTCGCAGACAAAGAGTCCTGAAAGTAAGTAACAATTATCTATGATAATACTATTAAGACAAATAGTGGTTCAGCAGGTGGATAATATTCAATGCAGTTCACAGAGCTTGGTACAGAATGATTAGGTAAAAGGAGTTTTTTAGACTGAAGGTTATTTTCCCTATTATACCTGTTCTCTCAATGATCCACAGGTTCTGTTGAAGCTCTAAACTACCTACTAAAGTTGATTTATGTAAAACTTGTGGCTGTTAGATCTGTGGCAGGCAAGACACAGCAGGGTAACAGAATTCCTGCACCCCATATAAAGGGCTCCTCAGTGTAGACAGAGTATGAAAATATGAATAATATTGTTTTAAATGAGAAAATACTCACAGTGCTTAAAGGATAGAAAATATTTTATTAAAAATTACATACAAAGATATTTAGAAAACCAAAAGAAGAAATACTGTAACAGAAGTTAACACACTACACATTTTTGTTGGCAAGGAGATGCCCCATATGTAGGATCAACCCTTGGACAAAAATGGACTCAAAACATGTACTCTGACATTGATTTTTTATACCTGATTTGGGAGGTGATCGGCCTCACTCCCCACCCTCTCCCCCACTCAGCTTGCATGGGACTCATCAACAGCTTGGCTCGTATACTGTAGGGTCAAATCAGCAAGGAAACTCATTGGAAAAGCAAATATTGTGCTATGCTGATTTTGCTATTTTTTGTGATAATGCCACAATTTTGCTGATCGCAAATCTGCTAAGTGCCAGTTATCATGTTAATCGCATGTCAAACTCACGTTCACAGACCAAATCATGGCAAATCACCATTGGAACAAACGTCATCAAAATAAGACTGTACCAATGCAAATTGCAAATTTACTAAGAATTGTTTTTGTGAAATTGCTCAAACTCATACCAAGATTTCAACTCAACGTACCAAATCAATGCACTTGCTTTTGGCAAGCATGTTTGCTGTAAAACTGGCAAAGGACCCTATGAGCCAGTCCAGGTTCCAGAAATAGGGTGGTGGCGAGGGGTATCCTCACATTTCATTAAACCAGCACTGGGATCTTGATCCGGTCCTGCTTTTGGAAATACAGGGATAATATGGGTAGGGGTCCCCTGTATTTCCAACAACTGGCACCGGGCGCTTACTAATGGTAGGGGGTGGGATGCCACAGACAGGGGACACCCTTGACAAGGTCCCCCGGCCAAAGCATTCATCCCCCAACAAGTCAACCCAGCCTTGGGATTCCTCAGAAATTGGGGACCGCTCCACATAAAGGATCTTCCCTTGCAAGGAACTCTAGGGCTATGGTGAAGCCCGAGCTATCCCTGGCACCCCTAAGTGGTGCATGCCAAGTTGATGGTATTTGAGCCTCCCCTGCATGCTGGTACTTAGAGAAGAACAAGTACCAGCATCTGGGGCATTAAGGGCCTGCTGGTACCTATAGTTCCCCTCAGTGGTGGGATTCAAATAAATTAACAACAGGTTCTATGTCCTAATCACCATTTTAAGTATACCAAAAGATATACCTAAAGGTAGTTTAATAATTCACGTATTTAATACTCAAATAAGAACAATAAAAGAGGTACACAAAAGAAGATGAAAAGAGGGACTACATACATACCCCCAGCCAGTCGCCTACATACATACCCCCAGCCAGTCGCCCTTACCACAGGACAGGTCCTGCACTTGACTCCCCGATGCAGCTGCACGCTGGTGGTGGGTGGTGATAGGTGAGTGACTGCTCAACTCCTGAAAATGGTGCCTGATAGGAATGGGTATTCCGGAACCAGTGGTGGAGCCCTCTGTCACCCCTGCTTAACCTGAGCTGTCGCCCGCACACCCGCCCCCCAGCACAGACTGCAACAGGGCCGAGCGTCTCTGTGTAGCACTGCAGAGTTCCTCAGCGCCCGGCCCACCCTCTCTCAGCGTCTGGACATGCTTACTGCGCATGTGAGGACTCTAGGGAGAGGAGGAGTCAGCAGGACAGGGCCGGGCACGGAGGAACTCTGCAGTGGTTAACAAACAATGACGCTCGGCCCTGTTGCGGTCGCCGGTCTGTGCGGGCGGGCAGGTGTGCGGGCGGCAGCTCAGGCTAGGATAGAGGGCTTCCGGCGCAAATATAGCCCTGGCAATGCTCATTAGCAAACGGTTCTCAGAACCGTACCTAATATTAGGTATCGGTTCTATGGAACCGGTGCGAACCGGCTGAATCCCACCACTGGTTCTCCTGTAAAAGACAGTGCACACACACTGCTGACAGTATAGTAGTGATGTGCACCGGAAATTTTTCGGGTTTTGTGTTTTGGTTTTGGATTCGGTTACGAGGCCATGTTTTGGATTCGGAAGCGTTTTGGCAAAACCTCCCTGAAATTTTTTTGTCGGATTCGGGTGTGTTTTGGTTTCAGGTGTTTTTTCTACAAAAAACCCTCAAAAAACAGCTTAAATCATAGAATGTGGGGGTCATTTTGATCCCATAGTATTATTAACCTCAATAATTTCCAGTCATTTTCAGTCTATTCTGAACACCTCACAATATTATTTTTAGTCCTAAAATTTGCACCGAGGTCGCTGGATGACTAAGCTAAGTGACCCAAGTGGCCGACACAAACACCTGGCCCATCTAGGAGTGGCACTGCAGTGTCAGACAGGATGGCACTTCAAAAACATAGTCCCCAAACAGCACATGATGCAAAGAAAAAAAGAGGCGCAATGAGGTAGCTGTGTGACTAAGCTAAGCGACCCAAGTGGCCGACACAAACACCTGGCCCATCTAGGAGTGGCACTGCAGTGTCAGACAGGATGGCAGATTTAAAAAATAGTCCCCAAACAGCACATGATGCAAAGAAAAAAAGAGGCGCAATGAGGTCGCTGTGTGACTAAGCTAAGCGAACCAAGTGGCCGACACAAACACCTGGCCCATTTAGGAGTGGCACTGCAGTGTCAGGCAGGATGGCACTTCAAAAAAATAGTCCCCAAACAGCACATGATGCAAAGAAAAAAAGAGGTGCACCAAGGTGGTTGGATGGCTAAGCTAAGCGACCCAAGTGGCCGACACAAACACTTGGCCCATCTAGGAGTGGCACTGCAGTGTCAGACAGGATGGCAGATTTAAAAAATAGTCCCCAAACAGCACATGATGCAAAGAAAAAAAGAGGTGCACCAAGGTCGCTGGATGGCTTAGCTAAGCGACACAAGTGGCCGACACAAACACCAGGCCCATCTAGGAGTGGCACTGCAGTGTCAGGCAGGATGGCACTTCAAAAAAATAGTCCCCAAACATCAGATGATGCAAAGAAAAATGAAAGAAAAAAGAGGTGCAAGATGGAATTGTCCTTGGGCCCTCCCACCCACCCTTATGTTGTATAAACAGGACATGCACACTTTAACAAACCCATCATTTCAGTGACAGGGTCTGCCACACGACTGTGACTGAAATGACTGGTTGGTTTGGGCCCCCACCAAAAAAGAAGCAATCAATCTCTCCTTGCACAAACTGGCTCTACAGAGGCAAGATGTCCACCTCCTCCTCATCGTCCGATTCCTCACCCCTTTCACTGTGTACATCCCCCTCCTCACAGATTATTAATTCGTCCCCACTGGAATCCACCATCTCAGGTCCCTGTGTACTTTCTGGAGGCAATTGCTGGTGAATGTCTCCACGGAGGAATTGATTATAATTCATTTTGATGAACATCATCCTCTCCACATTTTCTGGAAGTAACCTCATACGCCGATTGCTGACAAGGTGAGCGGCTGCACTAAAAACTCTTTCAGAGTACACACTGGAGGGGGGGCAACTTAGGTAAAATAAAGCCAGTTTGTGCAAGGGCCTCCAAATTGCCTCTTTTTCCTGCCAGTATACGTATGGACTGTCTGACGTGCCTACTTGGATGCGGTCACTCATATAATCCTCCACCATTTTTTCAATGGTGACAGAATCATATGCAGTGACAGTAGACGACATGTCAGTAATCGTTGGCAGGTCCTTCAGTCCGGACCAGATGTCAGCACTCGCTCCAGACTGCCCTGCATCACCGCCAGCGGGTGGGCTCGGAATTCTTAGCCTTTTCCTCGCACCGCCAGTTGCGGGAGAATGTGAAGGAGGAGCTGTTGACGGGTCACGTTCCGCTTGACTTGACAATTTTCTCACCAGCAGGTCTTTGAACCTCTGCAGACTTGTGTCTGCCGGAAAGAGAGATACAACGTAGGTTTTAAATCTAGGATCGAGCACGGTGGCCAAAATGTAGTGCTCTGATTTCAACAGATTGACCACCTGTGAATCCTGGTTAAGCGAATTAAGGGCTCCATCCACAAGTCCCACATGCCTAGCGTAATCGCTCTGTTTTAGCTCCTCCTTCAATGTCTCCAGCTTCTTCTGCAAAAGCCTGATGAGGGGAATGACCTGACTCAGGCTGGCAGTGTCTGAACTGACTTCACGTGTGGCAAGTTCAAAGGGTTGCAGAACCTTGCACAACATTGAAATCTTTCTCCACTGCGCTTGAGTCAGGTGCATTCCCCCTCCTTTGCCTATATCGTAGGCAGATGTATAGGCTTGAATGGCCTTTTGCTGCTCCTCCATCATCTGAAGCATATAGAGGGTTGAATTCCACCTCGTTACCACCTCTTGCTTCAGATGATGGCAGGGCAGGTTCAGGACTGTTTGCTGGTGCTCCAGTCTTCGGCACGCGGTGGCTGAATGCCGAAAGTGGCCCGCAATTCTTCGGGCCACCGACAGCATCTCTTGCACGCCCCTGTTGTTTTTTAAATAATTCTGCACCACCAAATTCAATGTATGTGCAAAACATGGGACATTCTGAAATTTGCCAAGATGTAATGCACGCACAATATTGGTGGCGTTGTCCGATGTCACAAATCCCCAGGAGAGTACAATTGGGGTAAGCCATTCTGCGATGATGTTCCTCAGTTTCCGTAAGAGGTTGTCAGCTGTGTGCCTCTTCTGGAAAGCGGTGATACAAAGCGTAGCCTGCCTAGGAACGAGTTGGCATTTGCGAGATGCTGCTACTGGTGCCGCCGCTGCTGTTCTTGCTGCGGGAGGCAATACATCTACCCAGTGGGCTGTCACAGTCATATTGTCCTGAGTCTGCCCTGCTCCACTTGTCCACATGTTCGTGGTTAAGTGGACATTGGGTACAACTGCATTTTTTAGGACACGGGTGACTCTTTTTCTGAGGTATGTGTACATTTTCGGTATCGCCTGCCTAGAGAAATGGAACCTAGATGGTATTTGGTACCGGGGACACAGTACCTCAATCAAGTCTCTAGTTCCCTGTGAATTAACGGTGGATACCGGAAACACGTTTCTCACCATCCAGGCTGCCAAGGCCTGAGTTATCCGCTTTGCAGCAGGATGACTGCTGTGATATTTCATCTTCCTCGCAAAGGACTGTTTTACAGTCAATTGCTTACTGGAAGTAGTACAAGTGGTCTTCCGACTTCCCCTCTGGGATGACGATCGACTCCCAGCAGCAACAACAGCAGCGCCAGCAGCAGTAGGCGTTACACTCAAGGATGCATCAGAGGAATCCCAGGCAGGAGAGGACTCGTCAGACTTGACAGTGACATGGCCTGCAGGACTATTGGCTTTCTTGTGTAAGGAGGAAATTGACAATGAGGGAGTTGGTGGTGTGGTTTGCAGGAGCTTGGTTACAAGAGGAAGGGATTTAGTGGTCAGTGGACTGCTTCCGCTGTCATCCAAAGTTTTTGAACTTGTCACTGACTTCTGATGAATGCGGTCCAGGTGACGTATAAGGGAGGATGTTCCTAGGTGGTTAACGTTAGTGATGAGCGGATTCGGTTTTACTCGGTTTTACTCGGTTCTCAAAACCGAATCTTATTGGCTCACTGATGTCACGTGTTTTGGATAGCCAATAAGATTCGGTTTTGAGAACCGAGTAAAACCGAGTAAAACCGAATCCGCTCATCACTAGTTAATGTCCTTACCCCTACTTATTACAGCTTGACAAAGGCAACATACGGCTTGACACCAGTTGTCCGTATTTCTGTTGAAATAATTCCACACCGAAGAGGTGATTTTTTTTGTATTTTGACCAGGCATGTCAATGGCCATATTCGTCCCACGTACAAAAGGTGTCTCCCCGGGTGCCTGACTTAAAAACAAACCACCTCACCATCAGAATCCTCCTTGTCAATTTCCTCCCCAGCGCCAGCAACACCCATATCCTCATCCTGGTGTACTTCAACAGTGACATCTTCAATTTAATGCAAAAATTAATAGAGGCGCTCCTGAAAAAAACCTCACACTAGAATTTCACAGGTTAAATAACAACCAAGGAATCAAATGTGTTAATAAAAAATATATGTATTTATTAATAACAATACTCTACTAAGGATAAATGTACTGCTAAAATACAGAAGTTTAAAAGACACATGAATTATCTAAGCTTTAATTACAAAACTATGTATCATTGAAATTTCACTGAACTGAGTTGTTTAAAAGTTCAAAGAATATGTATCAGAGTGTTGCTGTCCTTTAGAAACACTGTAGCCACAGCTACTAAATGTAATGCCAGAATAAATCACAGTAACTGGCTGCACGTATTGAGAGTTGCCAGCATAATTTATTTGTTAATATATGAGATTACCTCTCCATGGGGGCTGGTGAACCCGAGCGTCCTCGGGTAAGTCCAAGAATATGCCCAGTAGATGGAAAAGCTGGAGGGTACGTGAGATATCCGGATAAGTCAGCCGGCCGCAAGGTTTATTCAGTTAGCCTGCTGGTATCACCTTATAAGTGCTGTATAGATGAATGGTGGGCGGCAGGTGTATGGCTGCTGAATCGGACGCCGTCTGGAATGCCCAGCTGTATGGAGAAACTTCCTTCCAAACTACCTGGACGTGCACCGTCCGCCGGTAGGAACCGAGGTGGAAGATGCTGGAGACGGTCGTCGAGGCCGCACAACGTCTGCAGCTGGATATAAAGCCAAAAGTGAGCCGCCCGTAGCTGCCGTAGGTGAAGGCCGGGTGAGGTAGCTGTGACCTAAAGGCGTCCTGGATGTAGGTGTTCAGTGTAAGAACATAGGGGGAGGAGTCCTGACGCGTTTCGTCACGTGACCCGTGACTTTTTCAAGTCACGGGTCACGTGACGAAACGCGTCAGGACTCCTCCCCCTATGTTCTTACACTGAACACCTACATCCAGGACGCCTTTAGGTCACAGCTACCTCACCCGGCCTTCACCTACGGCAGCTACGGGCGGCTCACTTTTGGCTTTATATCCAGCTGCAGACGTTGTGCGGCCTCGACGACCGTCTCCAGCATCTTCCACCTCGGTTCCTACCGGCGGACGGTGCACGTCCAGGTAGTTTGGAAGGAAGTTTCTCCTTACAGCTGGGCATTCCAGACGGCGTCCGATTCAGCTGCCATACACCTGCCGCCCACCATTCATCTATACAGCACTTATAAGGTGATACCAGCAGGCTAACTGAATAAACCTTGCGGCCGGCTGACTTATCCGGATATCTTACGTACCCTCCAGCTTTTCCATCTACTGGGCATATTCTTGGACTTACCCGAGGACGCTCGGGTTCACCAGTCCCCATGGAGAGGTAATCTCATATATTAACAAATAAATTATGCTGGCAACTCTCAATACGTGCAGCCAGTTACTGTGATTTATTCTGGCATTACATTTAGTAGCTGTGGCTACAGTGTTTCTAAAGGACAGCAACACTGATACATATTCTTTGAACTTTTAAACAACTCAGTTCAGTGAAATTTCAATGATACATAGTTTCGTAATTAAAGCTTAGATAATTCATGTGTCTTTTAAACTTCTGTATTTTAGAAGTACATTTATCCTTAGTAGAGTATTGTTATTAATAAATACATATATTTTTTATTAACACATTTGATTCCTTGGTTGTTATTTAACCTGTGAAATTCTGGTGTGTGTTTTTTTTCATGAGCGCCTCTATTAATTTTTGCATTTGATTAAATCTTAAGGAGTATCGCACATCTCCTCATAGTGGCGAACGTGTCCCCTGCACCACAAGTTCCAGGTTCATTATATTTTTATTTTCAACTTATTGCTAAACACAGGCGCAGCAAAGGATTCTCTTTTTTCTTACATCTTCAATTTGACTATCAGGAACTGGACTGCGGGTGCTCCTTCCAGCACTTGCAGGGGGCGTGCAAATGGTGAAAGGCGCAACCTCTTCCCGTCCAGTGTTGGGAAGTTCAGGCATCGCAACCGACACAATTGGACTCTCCTTGGGGATTTGTGATTTAGAAGAACGCACAGTTATTTGCTGTTCTTTTGCCAGCTTAACTCTTTTAAGTTTTCTAGCAGGAGGATGAGTGCTTCCATCCTCAGGTGAAGCTGAACCACTAGCCTTGAACATAGGCCAGGGCCTCAGCCGTTCCTTGCCACTCCGTGTCGTAAATGGCACATTGGCAAGTTTACGCTCCTCCTCAGACGATTTTGATTTAGATTTTTGGGTCATTTTACTGAGCTTTATTTTTTTTGATTTTACATGCTCTCTACTATGACATTGGGCATCGGCCTTGACAGACGACGTTGATGGCATTTCATCGTCTCGGCCATGACTAGTGGCAGCAGCTTCAGCACGAGGTGGAAGTGGATCTTGATCTTTCCCTATTTTACCCTCCACATTTTTGTTCTCCATTTTTTAATGTGTGGAATTATATGCCAGTAATATATCAATAGCAATGGCCTACTACTATATATACTGCGCGCAACTGAAATGCACCACAGGTATGGAAGGATAGTATACTTGAGGACACAGAGGTAGGTAGAGCAGTGGCCTACTGTACAATACTGCTATATAGTATATACTGGTGGTCAGCAAACTGTGCAAAACTGAAATGCACCACAGGTATGGATGGATAGTATACTTGACGACACAGAGGTAGGTAGAGCAGTGGCCTTTTGTACTGTACTGCTATATATATAGTTATACTGGTGGTCAGCAAAATTCTGCACTGTCCTCCTACTATATACTACAATGCAGCACTGATATGGAGCTTTTTTCAGGCAGAGAACGTATAATACTGGTGGTCACTGGTCACTGGTCAGCAAAATCTGCACTTTCCTCCTACTATATAATACTGCTGGTTCTCAGTCCCCACAATAAAGCAATTAGCACACTGAGCACAGATATTTGCAGCACACTGAGCACAGTCAGATATGGAGCGTTTTTCAGGCAGAGAATGTAGATATTTGCACTTGCAGCACACTGAGCACATATATTTGCAGCACACTGAGCACAGATATTTGCAGCACAATTTGCAGCCCACTGAACATAGAAACTGAGAGGACGCCAGCCACGTCCTCTCTCGATCATCTCCAATGCACGAGTGAAAAATGGCGGTGACGCGCGACTCCTTATATAGGCGGCTCCTCGCGAGAATCCGTCCGCGGGATGATGACGTTCGGGAACACTCGGGTTAACTGAGCAAGGCAAGAGGATCCGAGTTGCTCGGACCCGTGAAAAAAAAGGTGAAGTTCGGGCGGGTTCGGATCCCGAGGATCCGAACCCGCTCTTCACTACAGTATAGCTTTAATAAAAACACGCTCACATATATTTACCTTGTCCCTGGTGCTGTCCATGTAGAATCCACTACATGGGAGGATGGAAAAAATCCATACGCACTTATGTTTGAAATGACTGGCTGTGACTGCCCTGAATGTCAATCAACAACAGCCTGGATATCTCTTCCTAGCTCAGGAGGCCACACCATCACTACACTCTTTTTAACTCTGTCCTACAAATTAATCTCACCTCCACACTGCAGCAACCCTGATATTCTCATTCACTCCCACTAATTGGTCCCTTCTCTCCTGAGCCCTTTAGAATGCCATATCTGTCTGTAACAAACTGGTTCACACCCATGGGGTATATTTACTAAGGTCCCGATTTTGACCAAGTTTTTTTTTTTTTTTTTATTAAGTGTCAACTCAGGAATTTATTAACACAAATCTCGGCAGTGTTGGGTCCATTCGTATTATTTTCCCTGGCTAAGTTTACAAATACGAATGAACAGACCATCGGTCAAACACGCCTGTTATTTGATACAGCTCGGTAATTTACTAAGAATTCATATTCACACTAACTGCCGACAATAGCCAAACACTGCTGGGAAAGCATAGAATTAGTAAAAAAAAAAAGCAGTTTTAAAATATAACTGCTTTTTGGTGGCGTGTTCAGATAAGCATGCATGGATCAGTGAGATCCGTGCATGCTTATCTGTGGGAAAGGGTGTGAAAGTGTTAAAATTCAAAGAAAAACATTGCGTGGGGTCCCCCTAATAAGCATAACCAGCCTCGGGCTCTTTGAGCCAGCCCTGGTTGTAAAAATACAGGGGGAAAAATACGTAGGGTCCCCCCATATTTATACAACCAGCAGAGCCGGCCCTAACCAATATGATGCCCTAGGCAAGATTTTGGCTGGTGCCCCCTAGCACCACCGCTGGTTCTGCCTCTGACCTTGCACCTCTTTCCCAGCACCATCACCCCTCACCCATAGCAGTCCTTGTACCCCCTATATTTTAAATAGGAACAGTTCGCACATTTGACGCACAGCCCAAAAAGGGGCATCTTCTTGCTGGGAAGGGGCATGGCCACACAATAGTAGCCCCAATCCCAATTACGCCACACAGTACTGCAACTTTATTCACATTTTATCTTGCGATAGTGTCCATAATTCATATTACATCCCACAGTAGTATCACTTTACCTTATAAACGTTACTCATCACAGTAGAACCCCTTATTCACATTACATCACACTGAATTGCTCCTTATTCACATTACACCACACCGTATTGCTCTTTATTCACATTAGACGACACAGTAGTGCCCTTTCTATTTGCAACGCCACATAGTAGAGCACCTTATACACATAATGCCACACATTAGTAATCCATTTATACACAATTCCACACAGTAATGCCCCTTACACATGAGACACATTAATGTCCTTATAAACATAATGCACCTTACACATTATGACAACCTTTATTAATGCCCTTTTACACATAATGTCCCTTACACATATGCTGCACATTATTAATGCCCTTATACACATAATGACACACATAGTGGCCCTTTACACATATGTTGCACATTATTAATGCATTTTTACATGACACACATAATGCTCCTTACACATATTCTGAACACTACTGCACAACCAACCCACTCACATGCACACAGCACTCACACTTCCACTAACACTGTGACCTCTGCCTCTGCTTGGATACAGATGTGTCCTCAGAAATCTTGCATCAATGCTAACGTCGGGCACTTTTTTTTTTTTAATGAAAATGCATCTTATTTGCATTGCTATGTGGCTAGGATGCACAAGCAGCTTCTGCTGATTAAACTGATATGCAGCATGCCAATATACTGTGTGAGACTGTGGCTGTATCTGCATATGAAATGCTACATACAGAATATAGGCATGCCGCATATCATTTTAATCAGCAGAAGCTGATGATGCCCCTAGGCATATCAAGTGCCCTAGGCAATTGCCTAGTTTGCCTATGCCTATGGCCGGCTCTGACAACCAGCACCGGGCATGCGTCCGGTCCTGGTTTAAAAAATACGGGGGACAAAAGATGTAGGAGTCTCCCGTATTTTTAAAACCAGCACCGGGCTCTACTAGCCAGAGAGATAATGCCACAGCCGGGCGACACTTTTATATAGGTCCCTGCGGCCGTGGCATTACCCCCCCAACTAGTCATCCCTGGCCGGGGTTCCCTTGAGGGGGGGACCCCTTAAATCAAGGGGTCCCCCCCTCCAGGCACCCAAGGACCAGGGGTGAAGCCTGAGGCTGTCCCCCCCCATCACTGGGTGGTGGATCGGGGGCTGTTAGCCTTTGTGTAAAAAAAATTAAATTGTTTTTTTGTGGTAGAACTACAAGTCCCAGCAAGACTCCCCTGCAAGCTGGTACTTGAGAACCACAAGTACCAGCATGCGGGGAAATAACGGGTCCGCTGGTACCTGTAGTTCTACAACAACAAAAAATCCCCCCAAAAAACACAAGACACACACCGTGAAAGTAAAATTTTATTCAGGCACACTTACACACTCACATACTTACCTACCTCCAACGCTGAGATTCACGTCCACTTGTCCATGTAGAATCCACGGGGGACCTGTAAAAATAAAATTATACAACCAATCCTCTCTTACCAATAACTCTTTAAACACTTCTCATAATGCACTCAATGAAGGATCTCACTGAGACGGTCGGACTTCATTGTGTTATGTCCGGCAGCGTTTTACTAATCACTCCCGTAAAACACTGCACGACAATACGAGTCACATTGACATCAGAAAATCCGAAAATAGAAAACCCGGCAGCTTAGTAAATTACCGAAAATGGATTAAAAAAGTTGCAGTAAAATACATCCGAAAAAAATCGAGATTAAACTCCCATCAAATCGGCCCAAACACGATTTTTAGTAAATATACCCCCATGACTTTTTTTTTAACACCCTGAACCTCCTAGTCATCTCCTAAACCTAGATTCCCATCTCTAACACCACTTATCATACTACTGTTCTCCTCTGGGTTATCTCTCAACCCTCAGCCCGGTGGTTATCATGGTGGTGTTTTGGGGGGTCCTCTCCAGTTAATTATACCAACTCATACCCTAAGAATCATCCCTATAATTCACTACATTTGAGGTTCATGCTATTCACCTCTTCTAACTTATTCACTTTCTAGTAGTTATAATTTATCATCCCCCTGGCTTTACCTCCAAATGCTTTTGCTACCTTACTTCCCCAGTTGCTCTCCTCATACGCTCCTGCCCTAATATTAAGTGACTTCAATATCCCTATCTACAGTATGATTAAAACATTCCTAACCCATTGCTCCATCCTCACTGTCTACCCAATCTGTGTCACCCCTATCTGCTGGCCCTTCCCCTTTAGAATATAAGTGCTCTAGAGCAGGGCCCCCTTTCCTTATGTGATTTTCCCTTCCTTGCTTTTACCATTATCTGCTCCATACTCCCTACAATGACACCTAGCCCTTGTTTTCTGCTGCTTTTTAGAGTGTTATGAACACTGATGCAGTAACGTTTATACACTATGTCCTTGTCCTGCAAAGTCTTGTACTGTGAGTCACTGTTTTCTTAGTTTGCTCATTTGTTTGTGTATTTTGGTAGGTGCTGCAGAACTTTTGTTATGCCATATAAATGAAGGATAATAATAGCAATAACAAAACCCCTCAAATTATCATACATTTAACATAAATGGTTTAATGCTGCTTAAACTCTTGTGGCGTGCACACGGGGGGTGCTTGGTGTGCACAGGCACCCCCTAATGTCCAGCACCCCCCGAACGCCATGCCTACGCACAGTGATCACCTGTGCTCATGCCTGTTCCCACTGCTGTGCACACCACGCGGTCAGGATGTATTAATATGTCTGGCACTGACCACTGGGTGCACTGCAGTGAAAATCTCCTCCCAGCTCTGCACCGCGATGTGACAATATGTCACCCTGCACGCCCACCTGCCTGCGCTCTCTCTCTCCATTGTGTGCCTCCACAGCCGCACAAGCATTCCTTTTAGGAGGAGTTGAGGACCCATAGGACAAATTCAGCAGACTGTTCAGCTGAGTGCTGTCACCGCTCAGCTGAGTCAGTGACTAAAGTAAGTAAACTGCAGTACTGCAGCTGAGCCTGCTCCTGCAGGGGGAAGTGAGGTGGCCAACCAGGGAGAATATACATACTGTCTGTTTGCATATATACTGTACATGAAGCTGCCCCCCAAAAAACAAAATAAGATCTTTCAGTGTACTCTGGCAAAAAAATTAAAGAAAATAAAAGTAGTTTCCTGAGTGGGGTTTTAAAGGTATCTGGCACTGCTGGGGCAAACCACGTGGCGTAATGTGAATTTGGCTCATACTGTGTGGCATAATGTGAATTTTGGCTCATAGTGTGTGGCATAATGTGAATTTCGGCTCATACCGTATGGCGTAATGTGAATTTGGGTCATACCGTGTGGCGTAATGTGAATTTGGCTCAAACCGTGTTGCGTAATGTGAATTTGGCTCATACTGTGTGGCATAATGTGAGTTTTGGCTCATGCTGTGTGGCGTAATGTCAATTTGTCTCATTCAATGTGGCATAATGTGAATTTGGCTCATACTGTGTGGCATAATGTGAATTTCGGCTCATACCGTATGGCGTAATGTGAATTTGGCTCATACCGTGTGGCGTAATGTGAATTTGGCTCATTCCGTGTGGCGTAATGTGAATTTCCACTTATACCGTGTGGAATAATATAAATTTCAGCTCATACTGTGTGGCATAATGTGAATAATGGGTAACTGGTGAGCATGGGGTCATTTGTGACAAATGCTGGTGTCCTGCGGAGGAGCGGTCTGATGGCATAGAAAGAGGCAGATGTGGCTATGATGGCACGTGTGTACATTTTAAACCTTACTTGTGTTATAATAAAACTCAAGTGTTCGGCCCCCTAAATATCCCGTACTTTTCAGAGTGGCTCACTCAAAATCAGGGTGTTTGTTCTGGTGGGTGCAAGGAGTGGGGTGGGTGTGTGTGTGTGTGTGTGTGTGTGTGTGTGTGTGTGTGTGTGTGTGAGAGGGGAATGTATATGCACCTAGGCTCACCACTCTCTAGTCCCACCACTGGGTCAGAGATAGGTTGGGGAAGTGTAAGCAACGATAGGGTGCAGTGGCAGCTAATAATAAGGGTTATGCGATAGCGGACAGTCAGTATCGGACGGTGGTCGCACTATTATGTTTTATTTTATTTCTCTGGGGTGTATTACATTTACTTTATTAGGAACTATAGAGAAATTAGATTAAGCCATGTGATTTTACTTAGATAATGTGAAATAGTGCTAGGTATGTCACTGGGCGGTGCTAGACACGCTCAAAAGGGCGGAGCTAGATATGCATAAAAGGCAGTACTAGACACGCCCAAAAGGTGGGGTGCTAGACACACCCCTCTGGTGGTGCACCCCTAATAAAATTAGCTGCGCACGCCTATGCTTGTGGACCATAACATAATCATGATACTAATGTTCATAGCATATACTTGTAGGTTAATTGGCTCCCAATAAAAATTAACCCTAGTCTGTAAGTGTGTGCATGTGCATGTGGTAGGGAATAAAGAGTGTAAGCTCCACTGGGGCAGGGAATGATGTGAATGTCCGAAATATTCTCTGTAAAGCGCTGTGGAATATGTGTGCGCTATAAAAATAACTGGTAAAAGCATTGCTTTTACAGATCACAGTGCATGAAAGTATTCTTACCCAAGTCCCAAGCACTCAGGGTTGGGCTGGCCTACAGGGATACAGGGGAAACCCCAGGTGGGTCCCATTGCCTGGGCCCCCCTCCTCCTCTAGGGATCAGGTTCCAGACTGTGCACTTGAATTACAGTATATATTATACATATGTTATCTTATACTGCACAGAACTATGGTGTATTCTCCACGGATTCAGTATGGGATCCAGATGGTTGGGATCCCGGTGGTCATAAGACTGACGCCGGAATCCCGCTCACTGCGCTCACCATGCTTCAGGCCCAGTGGTGAGCTTAGCTCACCACACAATTTTATTCCCCCTCGGGGGGTGGCGTGGACCAACCCCTGAGTGGGGATTCTGGGCCCCAGTCGGGATTCTGACACCCAGGATTCCCTTGGCTGTCGAGATTCCGGGTCGGTATCCTGACCACTAGGGATCCCAACAGCCGGGAAACTAAGTGCTTCCCTTCTATACAGTGTATTGCTGTTATTAATCTGGTACATTATCATGCAATATCAGTATTTACTGAATATATTTAGCAAGTGGCCCAGACCATGCACTCTCTAATGGCTAGCCATATCTCTGTGGCAGGTGGCCACACCCCCTCCAGAGACTGGCCACACCCCTAAGTATGGGCCCCTATCACTGCATTTCCCTGATGGGCCCTTCATGCTCCAGTCCAACACTGCAAGCACTAACTACCAATAATGTGTCATCCTTGTCTCTAATCGATTATGTTCACAGATTTAAAACTTCAATAAAGCACATTGCAGATGCAGATGCAAGGAACATTGACTCCCTGAGGGCTTCCATGGACACAAAGAATAGCCGCAGGAGCAGCAACACTGTCACCATGTTTTATGTGTACAAGATTACAGTTACACACCTAGACACGACCCCAAAAAAGGTCACAACATGCCTGTGTTTTTGCAGACACTCCCTGTTACCTTCTGCAAATGGTCTTTTCCTGTCAATCACTCTGCAACTGCTTCCTCACTGCGAATGGGAACACAAAGGTACAGTACCATAATGCATGCACGGTCTGCTGATAATTGCTCACTTGCAACACCATTGAAGTTGCAACCACATCTGGATGATGAACTTTATTTGCAAAAAAGCACAGTGCAGAGGTTTCTGGAACCTATGGTGTAGGCAATTGATGACTGTGTGACATAAAAATGGCCACTGTCACTGTATGTAAGAGATGGGATGTAGTTAATATACCAGATCCTGTCAGCCGGGATATCATCCTGAACAGAGACACAGGGGTAAATGTAATAAAATGAGACTTGCAGGCATCAACGAGTTCCCAGATAGTCTGTCTGATTACACAAAAGGGATAATCATTTACTGTAATAGTCGAAAAGACGTTCATTTTGACTTTCACATGACTGCCCTTTAATATTGGGCAGAGCTGCTGGGAACTCACCAATACCTGCAAGTTGCAGGCTATTACATTTACCAATATCAATTTTAAAGAGAGCGCATACAATTAACAATTTAAAAAAGTTGTATTATTTAAAATGACATGTAATAAAATCTCAATATAAAAATATTCCCCTGAGTGAGGTAACAATACAACGAAACAGCTTCAATCAACAGTTCTTAATCAGACTAGTTCAGTTCAGGAAAGTACAAATAAGCCTTTTTACTTGCTGAATTACCTATTCTAAGATGATTGGTATAAATAATTCCAGAGAGTGAGTGACAACTACTTTGCAGTGCCTGCTAATAGGTCAGGCCACTCTAATGGGTTTATATACCTAAAAGCCAGTGACATTAAATCAGTGCTCTGCTACAACCTCCCCTTTGAGCCTTTGGAACTTAAAGTGAGTACACAGTCGATGTGGTGGGACTAGAATAGTTCAATTCTTAGCTCCTGCCAGAAATGAGTGCTGCCAGTATAGAACTGCCCTGTGACCACAGAGAGATAATGAGAGGACAGGCAGTAATGTGGATGACAGGATGTGCTATTGTCAACCTCACCCATCACAAATTCAAAGGCAGAGGCATTAAGAGTGGGGTGGGGAGTGGGTACTAATTACCCAGCCTGGGTTGCTGGAAAGGTCCAGGAGGGGCTGGTTAAATCCCAGGTTCGCTCCCCATCCCCCACCCCCCCTCTCAAGCATCCCTATACCTCAGGCCAGCGACATCTTCCCGGTGATATCTTCGAGAAGATGGCACCCGTATATTTAAAGTAAAGACTCTGGAACTGTGCCAGAGTCTTTACTCTCTAGTGTACACACCCCATCTTCCCAAATATCACTGAGAAGATGGCGGTGGCTGAAGAAGAGGGACCCACTTCCTGCAACCAAGGTAGGAAGCAGGTAACCTCCCCCGTGCCATCACCCCACCTTTGGGCACCCCAATATTTTATATTCTATTATTTTTAGCCCCCCCACCACCACCCATTTATTACCAGGGTCAGGCATGGCTCTCTATGCCCCTGTTCAGAGCCTGTTATCCATCTGCTGATTACATCTCTTATGTTGCTACAGTTTATGAGGGATAGTGCAGCCAGTAATGTGCAATTTAAACAAGCTGTGCAATGCCCAACCTAACCTAGAGTTAAGAGAACTTTATTTACTTTTTACATTCAATGTGAGATTGACAGTAGTGTCAAAAGATGTTTTCTTATTCACATGGTATTATTGTATATCTTTGGTGGGAGGGTACCACTGTGAGAACATATAGGCTGCATATCTGGGGGCACTAGTACATATTCTAATTTACCAATTTTTTATTATGATCAACCTTTTACTCGGTGAGCAAAATTATAAAGTACGAATGACCAAAAGAGAGTGACCAAGTAAAAATATAAATAAATAGTAATGTTTAACTTAATCAAGAAATATATAATAACTATCCTGGATAATTACATTTTACCATAATATGTTTTCTCTAGGGCAGACACCTGCCTATCTTTTCCGCACACAAATTTCCATCAGCATATACTGCTACACCTGTGTATAATACCCACATGAACCCATTGGCTTAATGTATTAAGTTTAAATCTGGCTCTGGTACTAGCCAGTGCCTCCTGAGCTATTTATCTCACTGCACATCCCTGCCGAGTGAAGAGCTGCAGCAGCCTGAGAGGCAGAGTGAGGTGCTGCAGCTTCTAATTCAGAGAGAGGTGCTGCTGCAGTAGCTGGGACAGAGAGAGAGAGGTGCTGCAGCAGCTAGGGCAGGGATAGGTGCTGCAGCAGCTGGGGCAGAGAGAGGTGCTGCAGCAGCTGAGGAAGAGAAAGGTGCTGCAGCAGCTGGGGCAGAGAGAGGTGCTGCAGCAGCTGGGGCAGGGAGAGGTGATGCCCCTCTACTTTTCTGTCTTCTATACAGGCTGCCTGTAATCCATCTGCTGATTACATCTCTTATCAGCATACTGTAAGTGAGTGAAGAAATATATCCATTTGCATCCTTCATCCCTCTTTATCTTGAAATGACTCTGTTTGAACACAAGAGGCCCTCATTTCCTTATATTTGTTGCAATAAGACACGCTGAGATTGTTTTAGTGACCAGAGCCATAACTAGACTTTTTGGTGCCCTGTACCAGAAAGAGAATTGGCACCTCTCCCCCTCCCCCCTCATTTTTCTAATAGGGTCAAAAGATGCATGTCTCGCGGGGAAGGGGCATGACATATACACACACATTTATGGAACAATCCAAGAAAATGGATTTGGACTCAAATCCTCTTTAAACCACATTCATGCACTCAATTTGAGATATTGCCACCATTCAGCCACAATATCCCTCATTAAATAACACATTTCAATATACTGCCACACCCAGGACTCAAACCCACAACTTGCTGCATCCCAGCCAAACACTCCCCCCACCGAACCACTTGATCCTGCATAAAAACTATGATATTTATAACTATATGAAGCTACCTGTACCCTGGAAAAAAAAAATAACCAGCACCATACTCATGCAGATGCATGCATTGTGCAGCTACACACTACATAGATCTGCCCAGCTGCAATTCTGATTACCCTTTACAAAGTACAAGGTAAGCTTCAAATAGTTAAAACCATCCAGCTTGGAATTCTCTAGCTTTCTAAGCAAGGGCAGATAGCTCAATGAATAGAGTGTCCGACTGCAATGTCATAGGCAATGGTTTTGAAACCCAGGCACAGCAGCATCCTGAGATGTAAAGACCAGTCCAAGTGAACAACAAAGATTTATCAAGTCAAGTCCATGAACACTGTATTGGTATAGTGACAAAAGGGGTGGGGGTAGGATACAGGTGCAGTCAGGAGATGCTGGGCTTCAAAATAGGGGAAGCTGAAAGTGAAAGTTTTTAGATATTTCATAATTGACAAGTGCTGCCAACAGCGCTGCCTACCCTGCAGCGCTATGTGTGGAGCACACTCTGCACACACCTAGTTACGTCCTTGTGAGTGACTATTCGCTATATACTAGCTCCAGTACCTTGGATCTCTCCTATGCCGGATAGTGTCTTAAACTCTCTTCTTTGCCATGCAGTGCTGCAACTAGCGTGCAGTGAACTGTGCACGCTATAGAAGCTAGCTGTTGGTGCTGTGTTTTTAAGCAGGCTATGATCCCGGCTGCCTGCCCAGCACCAACAGATAACAAGCTGCCGCCTACACACCATTGAGAGGACACGAGGGAAACTGTAGTGATGTAGTTCAGCGTGTAGGGGATGTACTAGTATATTGATGCAGTGCAGTGGATATGGGAATGTAGTGCAGTGATATAGTGAAATGTATGGGCACACACAGGGGGCATGTAGTGGAATATGCTGCAGGGGGGCATGTGATGCTTAGGGCATTTGGGGCACATAGGGGAATATTGTCCAATAGTATCCCCTTTTTAAAAAAAAAAAATGATAATATGTTTATTTTAGTCTGAAATTACCGCCTTGCCCCGGGTGACAAAAATCCTAGTTTTGGCCCTGCTTACAGTATGTGTATTGATTTTATTTTCTCTAACGTCCTAGTGGATGCTGGGGACTCCGTCAGGACCATGGGGAATAGCGGCTCCGCAGGAGACAGGGCACAAAAGCAAGCTTTTAGGATCACATGGTGTGTACTGGCTCCTCCCCCTATGACCCTCCTCCAAGCCTCAGTTAGGTTTTTGTGCCCGGCCGAGAAGGGTGCAATCTAGGTGGCTCTCTTAAAGAGTTACTTAGAAAAAGTTTTTAGGTTCTTTATTTTCAGTGAGTCCTGCTGGCAACAGGCTCACTGCATCGAGGGACTTAGGGGAGAGATTTTCAACTCACCTGCGTGCAGGATGGATTGGATTCTTAGGCTACTGGACATAGCTCCAGAGGGAGTCGGAACACAGGGCTCGCCCTGGGGTTCGTCCCGGAGCCGCACCGCCGACCCCCCTTGCAGACGCTGAAGATGAAGAGGTCCGGAACCAGGCGGCAGAAGACTCTCAGTCTTCATCAGGTAGCGCACAGCACTGCAGCTGTGCGCCATTGTTGTCAGCACACTTCACACAGCGGTCACGGAGGGTGCAGGGCGCTGGGGGGGGGCGCCCTGGGCAGCAATGTATAATACCTGTATGGCGAAAAATACATCACATATAGCCCTTGAGGCTATATGGATGTATTTAACCCCTGCCAGATATCTAAAACTCCGGAGAAGAAGCCCGCCGAAAAGGGGGCGGGGCCTATTCTCCTCAGCACACAGCGCCATTTTCCCTCACAGAAAGGCTGGTGGGAAGGCTCCCATGCTCTCCCCTGCACTGCACTACAGAAACAGGGTTAAAACAGAGAGGGGGGGCACTGATTTGGCGATATGTATATATATTAAAATGCTATAAGGGAGGAACACTTATATAAAGGTTGTCCCTGGATAATTATAGCGTTTTGGTGTGTGCTGGCAAACTCTCCCTCTGTCTCCCCAAAGGGCTAGTGGGTCCTGTCCTCTATCAGAGCATTCCCTATGTGTGTGCTGTATGTCGGTACGTGTGTGTCGACATGTATGAGGAAAATATTGGTGAGGAGGCGGAGCAAATTGCCTGTAATGGTGATGTCACTCTCTAGGGAGTCGGCACCGGAATGGATGGCTTATTTATGGAAATTACGTGACAATGTCAACACGCTGCAAGCCGGTTGACGACATGAGAGGGCCGGCGAACAAATTAGTATCTGTCCAGGCGTCTCAAACACCGTCAGGGGCTGTAAAATGCCCATTTACCTCAGTCGGTCGACACAGACCCAGACACGGACACTGATTTCAGTGTCGACGGTGAAGAAACAAACGTATTTTCTTTTAGGGCCACACGTTAAGGGCAATGAAGGAGGTGTTACATATTTCTGATACTCCAAGTACCACAAAAAAGGGTATTATATGTGAGGTGAAAAAACTACCTGTAGTTTTTCCTGAATCAGATAAATTAAATGAAGTGTGTGATGATGCGTGGGTTTCCCCCGATAGAAAATTATTGGCGGTATACCTTTTCCCGCCAGAAGTTAAGGCGCGGTGGGAAACACCCCTCAGGGTGGATAAGGCGCTCACACGCTTATCAGAACAAGTGGCGGTACCATCTACGGATAGGGCCGTACTTAAGGAGCCAGCTGATAGGAGGCTGAAAAATATCCTAAAAAGTATACACACACATGCTGGTGTTATACTGCGACCAGCGATCGCCTCAGCCTGGATGTGCAGAGCTGAGGTGGCTTGGTCGGATTCCCTGACTAAAAATATTGATACCTTTGACAGGGACAGTATTTTATTGACTATAGAGCATTTAAAGGATGCATTTCTATATATGCGAGATGCGCAGAGGGATATTTGCACTCTGGCATCAAGAGTAAATGCGATGTCCATATCTGCAAGAAGATGTTTATGGACACGACAGTGGTCAGGTGATGCAGATTCCAAACGGCACAAAGATGTATTGCCGTATAAAGGGGAGGAGTTATTTGGGGTCGGTCCATGGGACCTGGTGGCCAGGGCAACTGCTGGAAAATCCACCGTTTTTTACCCTAAGTCACATCTCTGCAGAAAAAGACACCGTCTTTTCAGCCTCAGTCCTTTCGTCCCTATAAGAGTCATATCTGCCCAGGGATAGAGGAAAGGGAAGAAGACTGCAGCAGGCAGCCCATTCCCAGGAACAGAAGCCCTCCACCGCTTCTACCAAGTTCTCAGCATGACGCTAGGACCGTACAGGACCCCTGGATCCTACAAGTAGTATCCAAGGGGTACAGATTGGAATGTCGAGAGGTTTCCCCCCTCGCAGGTTCCTGTAGTCTGCTGTACCAATGTCTCCCTCCGACAGGGAGGCAGTATTGAAAACAATTCACAAGCTGTATTCCCAGCAGGTGATAATAAAATTACCCCTACGACAACAAGGAAAGGGGTATTACTCCACACTATATGGTGGTACTGAAGGCTAGGTGAGACCTATTCTAAATCTGAAAAATTTGAACACTTACAAGGGTTCAAATCCAGATGGAGTCACTCAGAGCAGTGATAGCAAAGAACAAGGGGACTATATGGTGTCCCGGGACATCAGGGATGCTTACCTCCATGTCCCAAAATTTGCCTTTTCTCACCAAGGGTACCTCAGGTTCGTGGTACAGAACTGTCACTATCAGTTTCAAGACGATGCCGTTGGATTGTCCAAGGCACCCCGGGTCCTTACCAAGGTAATGACCGAAAGGAGGATTCGTCTTCAAAGAAAATGGACGACCTCCTGATAAGAACAAGGTCCAGAGAACAGTTGGAGGTCGGAGTAGCACTATCTCAAGTAGTTCTACGACAGCACGGGTGGATTCTAAATATTCCAAAACCGCAGTTGTTCCGACGACACGTCTGCTGGTCCTAGGGATGATTCTGGACACAGTCCAGGAAAAGGTGTTTCTCCCAGAGGAGAAAGCCAGGGAGTTATCCGAGCTAATCGGGATCCTCCTAAAACCAGGAAAAGTGTCAGTGCATCATTGCACAAGAGTCCTGGTAAAAATGGTGGCTTATTACGAAGCGCTTCCATTCGGCAGATTTCACGCAAGAACTCTTCAGTGGGATCTGCTGGACAAATGGTCCGGATCGCATCTTTAGATGCATCAGCGGATAACCCTATATCCAAGGACAAGGGTGTCTCTCCTGTGGTGATTACAGAGTGCTCATCTTCTAGAGGGCCGCAGATTCGGCATTCAGGATTGGATGCTCGTGACCACGGAGGCCAGCCTGAGAGGCTGGGGAGCAGTCACACAAGGAGTGTGATCAAGTCTGGAGAATTCTCTCCACATAAATATACTGGAGCTAAGAGCAAATTTATAATGCTCTAAGCTTAGCAAGACCTCTGCTTCAAGGTCAGCCGGTATTGATCCAGTGGGATAACATCACGGCAGTCGCCCATGTAAACAGAAAGGGCGGCACAAGAAGCAGGAGGGCAGTGGCAAAACTGCAAGGATTTTTTGCTAGGCGGAAAATCATGTGATAGCACTGTCAGCAGTGTTCATTCCGGGAGTGGACGACTGGGAAGCAGACTTCCTCAGCAGGCACGACCTCCACCCGGGAGAGTGGGAACTTCATCGGGAAGTTTTCCGCATGATTGTGAACCGTTGGGAAAGACCAAAGGTGGACATGATGGCGTCCCGCCCGAACAAAAAATGGGACAGGTATTGCGCCAGGTCACGAGACCTTCAGGCGATAGCTGTGGACGTCCTGGTAACACCGTGGGTGTAACAGTCGGTGTATGTGTTCCCTCCTCTGCTTCTCATAACCAAGGTATTGAGAATTATAAGACATAGAGGAGTAAGAACTATACTCGTGGCTCCGGATTGGCCAAGAGGGACTTGGTAACCGGAACTTCAAGAGATGCTCACAGAGGACTAATGGCCTCGGGAGCTAAGAAGGGATTTGCTTTCAGCAAGTACCATGTCTGTTCCAAGAGGAACCGTGGCATCGGCCTTTAAGAAAGGACCTGCTCCAGCAGGGACCTTGTCTGTTCCAAGACTTACCGCGACTGCGTTTGACGGCATGGCGGTTTGAACGCCGGATCCTAAGGGAAAAGGCATTCCGGAAGAGGTCATACCTACCCTGGTCAAAGCCAGGAAGGAGGTGACCGCACAACGTTATCACCACATGTGGTAAAAATATGTTGCGTGGGTGAGGCCAGGAAGGCCCCACGAAAAAATTTCAACTAGGTCGATTTCTGCACTTCCTGCAAACAGGAGTGTCTATATGAGCCTCAAATTGGGGTCCATTAAGGTTCAAGTTTCGGCCCTATAGATTTTCTTCCAGAAAGAATTGGTTTCAGTTCCTGAAGTCCAGACGTTTGTCAAGGGAGTATTGCATATACAGCCCTTGTGTGCCTCCAGTGGCACCGTGGGATCTCAACGTAGTGTTGGGATTCCTCAAATCATATTGGTTTGAACCACTCAAATCTGTGGATTTGAAATATCTCACATGGAAAGTGACCATGCTGTTGGCCCTGGCCTCGGCCAGGCGATTGTCAAAATTGGCGGCTTTGTCTTACAAAAGCCCATATTTGATTTTCCATTCGGGACAGGGCAGAACTGCGGACTCGTTCCCAGTTTCTTCCTAAGGTGGTGTCAGCGTTTCACCTGAAACAACCTATTGTGGTGCCTGCGGCTACTAGGGACTTGGAGGACTCCAAGTTGCTAGACGTTGTCAGGGCCCTGAAAATATATATATATATATATAATTCCAGGACGGCTGGAGTCAGAAAGTCTGACTTGCTGTTTATATTGTAGGCACCCAAAAAGCTGGGTGCTCCTGCTTCTAAGCAGACTATTGCTCGTTGGATTTGTAGTACAATTCAGCTTGCACATTCTGTGGCAGGCCTGCCACAGCCAAAATCTGTAAATGCCCATTCCACAAGGAAGGTGGGCTCATCTTGGGCGGCTGCCCGAGGGGTCTCGGCTTTACAACTTTGCCGAGCTGCAACTTGGTCAGGGGCAAACACGTTTGCTAAATTCTACAAATTTGATACCCTGGCTGAGGAGGACCTGGAGTTCTCTCATTCGGTGCTGCAGAGTCATCCGCACTCTCCCGCCCGTTTGGGAGCTTTGGTATAATCCCCATGGTCCTGACGGAGTCCCCAGCATCCACTAGGACGTTAGAGAAAATAAGATTTTACTTACCGATAAATCTATTTCTCATAGTCCGTAGTGGATGCTGGGCGCCCATCCCAAGTGCGGATTGTCTGCATTACTTGTACATAGTTATTGTTACAAAAAAAATTGGGTTATTATTGTTGTGAGCCATCTTTTTTAGAGGCTACTTCATTGTTATCATACTGTTAACTGGGTTCAAATCACAAGTTGTACGGTGTGATTGGTGTGGCTGGTATGAGTCTTACCCGGGATTCAAGATCCTTCCTTATTGTGTACGCTCGTCCGGGCACAGTACCTAACTGAGGCTTGGAGGAGGGTCATAGGGGGAGGAGCCAGTACACACCATGTGATCCTAAAAGCTTGCTTTTGTGCCCTGTCTCCTGCGGAGCCACTATTCCCCATGGTCCTGACGGAGTCCCCAGCATCCACTACGGACTATGAGAAATAGATTTATCGGTAAGTAAAATCTTATTTTTCTACATGCATGCTGGTATATAGAAGTAGTCCCTTCGGTGATGGGTATCCGGTCTATAGATCGATGGTAACTAGGTTGACCACTATTGGACGACAGTAACTAGGTTGACACAGTTTCTAGATCGACAGGGTCTCTAAGTCAACATGTTGTAGGTCGACAGGTCAAAAGGTTGACATGAGTTTTTCACATTTATTTTATTTTTTTTGAACTTTTTCATACTATACGATGGACTATGATTGGGAACGGTAACCTGTGCAGAGCACAGCGGTAGCAGAGCGAGGCACACTGCCCGAAACTTGGTGAGCAAAGCGAGCCATGCGAGGGGACACAGTGCACTAATTGGGGTTCCTGGTCACTATACGGCAAAAATGACACCAATTTTTTTTAAACTCATGTCGACCTTTTGACCTGACCTGTCAACTTAGACCATGTCGACCTAGAGTCCCTGTCGACCTAAAACCCCTGTCGACCAATAGTGGTCGGCCTAGACACTGTCGACCTAGTTACTGTCGACCTTGCATACCACACCCTTAGTAATATGAGACCTTATGTGTTTGGTACAATTGGTGCAATGATCTTCTATGCCCCACATTCAGTTACACCCCAACATTCTCATATAGTTAGCGGTATGCACATATATACATTTAATATAAGAGGTCACTCTCGATCATATTCCCATCATTATATAGTTAGTTTAGTTTAGTAGTGACAGCACACGGCTAGACCACCGATGCGCATTTTGCTTTATATTAAAGCTTTCTCAGGGCTCTAGCATGCGGCGCCTGCCTCTTTCGACATATAAATAGGGTAAGGGAACCAATCAGAACATCTTTAGTGCTCTAAGTCTAATCATGTTGATGGGCGGGAGGTTTTCAAATTTCCCGTCTGTTGATGCATCAATTAGCAGCTTAGCTGTGTGCTCATCAGTAATCTACATGGAGATCATGTTCCCCAGGTGTATTAATTGATCTACCAACCCGTTGGTTCTTTCCTTGTGACTAGATAGGGTACCCTGTAACCTGTATATGCACTGATTAAAGAGACTGCAGTATGAGGATTTTATTGTTTAGCCGTTTCCTTGTATATCCTTGAAAGTGTATTTGGTATCATAAATGGAATATGTATACAAATATACAGGACTTTATCATTTGTTACAGTTTTAATCTATGATTTAAAAATCTTATATAAATCTATATGTAATATCTTTGATTCTAGAATGTATATGGATATGTGAAATGTATGCATCAATGATAGTATTTCCTATTCCTTGTAAATTAACTCTGTCATTTAAAAAAAATACTTTTGTATTTTAAGTCAAAGTGCAAAACCTAGTCATATAAAATTATTGTCATCCTTGTGTACAAATATTTTATAATTAAAAATTGTAACAGAGCTCAATAATCTTATACATGCATACAATTACATTACTACAGATAGCCTGAAGAAGGTAGTACTTCTCAGATACAACTGTTTTAAAAAAAAATCTCAGAAGTTGATTTAAACAATAAAGTTCGACAATAAATTTATTGGACCGTGTAGTAAAATACTGTACAGTGATCTTAGAAAAAGAATACAACAGGCTTTCAATTGAATGAATATCACATTATAGAAGCATGTCATAATTGCACAGAAAATAGTTACAATTAAGTAAATAATAAGTGACTCTTAATATCAACTTTACTTCACTTGTAAGAAGGGAGATCATTTCCTAATAAGAGAAATATCAGGGACATCACAGAATTAAAGATGACAGACATCCTTGTTTTTAATATCTTTTTATTACTTTTTCACACAGGACAGATCCTTGTCAGAACATTTTCTTATCACATTTTTCTATTTTCTTAAATTTTATATACTTCGCTTTGTATGACCTTAAATATAGGTCATAATGATACAACATGTGGGATATAAAAAAAATCATTCATTGTGGGTATTGGTATTCTTTAATATTTTAAAATTATATAGAAATAAAAGGAAATGATTTTACAAATAATTATACATTATTTAATGTGAATAGGAATGAGTGCACCCAGATAAAAACTGATTCCTGTCTGTCTACTATTTGTTCTTCATTTACTTTTTGGATCAGTGGGTAGCACCGATGTATTAAAAGACATGTGGATACAATAAACATATGAGGTAATAAAAATATAAAACATTTATTCCCTAGAACTACAAACAATCATAAATAGTTTTAGTGCAGGATTTTCCTTCCTTCCTAAACAGAACATATTACACCAGATAACCCCTTATCATACCTCCCAACTGTCGCGATTTTCGCGGGACATTGTAATATTTTTGGGACTGTCCCGCTGTCCCACCCACGGGGCAGTTGGAAGGCTAATGTCACTCACTGCTCTGCTAAAGCAGCGGTAAATAGACATTGTTACAGGTGACAGAGGGAGAGAGGGCATGCCAGCAGCTCACAGAGTGCTGGGCATGTCCCTTCAGTGACAAAAACAGGGGGTATGGCTCGCAATTGTGGCACTCCTGTGAAGCCACGCCCCTTTCACATAGGCCATGTCCCTTTATACAGGTGCAGCTTTCCCATGCAGTTGTCCTGGACAGCAATTCACAAATGTTATACACATTACACCAGGCAGCCCCTACACGAGAGAGAGAGAGAGAGAGAGAGAGATAGAGAGTGTGAGTGAGAGACTGTGTGTGTGTGTGTGTGTGTGTGTGTGTGTGTGCAGTGGCGGATCCAGGGGGGGGGGCGCTTGGGCCCGTGCCCCCCCTGTCATTTGTGCCTCCGTCCCCAGTCCCTCCGTCCCCCGTCCGTCCGTCCCCCCCGGCGCCGCACAGGGAGATGACGGGCGCCCGCTGAGATTGTGTTACCAGCGGGCGCCCGTCTCCCTGCACAGCGGCAGCCGGAGGCAGGAGCTCAGTACTGAGCTCCTGCCTCCGGCGCTGTCACTGTGCGGCGTGCGCTATGGGAGAGACGTCAGTCATAGTGCTGAGGAGAGGATGCCAGGAGGAGGAGTACTGCAGCGGTCTGGAAGTGGGAACGTGGCTTGGTAAGTATGTTCTCTTTTCTCTACCTCAGTGCAGTGGGGGCATCTACTGGGGGCAAACTAGGGGGGGACATTACTACTGGGGGCATCAACAAGGGACATTACTACTGGGTGGGGGGCATTACTACTGGGGGAGCATCTACTGGGGGCATTACTACTGGGGGGCATCAACAAGGGGCATTACTACTGGGGGGCATTACTACTAGGGGCATTATTACTGGGGGGGCATCTACTGGGGGCATTACTATTGGGGGGTCATCTATTGGGGGCATTACTACTGGAGGCAGCTACTGGGGACATTTTCATCCACTAGGGGTCACTGGAGTACTATTGGGATATGGACGGCTTCCACAGGAAGAAGGCACTGAATAAATTAATTTTGAAACTACTCCTCCCCTCCATATCCCAGAGTACCTCAGTGTTTTTTCTGTGCTCGACACAGTTAGAAGGCTTGTGGAGTTTGTCAACATTTCATTGGAATTATTGCCGCTTCGGGCTCCCTCTCCACCATAGCCCGGCTCCGTGTATAGAGAACGGTACACGGAGCACGGGGGGGGGGGCACACAAATGAGAGTTGTAAAAGGCAGGCTCCATAGCCTAGTGAGTAACTTTGCTGCCACAGTGATGTTCCCTGCACACAGAAATGTCAGGGTCACTGGATAAAATCTCATGATTCAACTCTTATTGATAAAGGGAATACAGCAGCGCTGCATATGTATTACAATAGGCTATGAAGTCTTTGTTAAACAGGATACAAGTTATATGTGCAGGTTTGAATACAACATAAGATGTTTATTAAATCTGCTTACATAATTATAAGTCGGCACTTTGTGTTATACTGTGAGCATGGGGACATATTAACCATGCTTCCTTTTGTTTTTCCTGTTGTATTTCCAGAATTTCCTGTGTTACATCTCTCCTCCATTGAAGGCGCAGGGGTGTTAAGGGGAATTTGGATCAGGCATATTGCTGGCGTGCACTGCACTTGGCCAGATATATATTTATAGAGACACCTTAGTGCTATTTACTGAGTCGCGCAAGTTGTCTGTCTTTGTATTTTTTTGTATTGTCTGTCTGCATAATGAGTAAGACATCAGCAATTACTAATAAGCAGTTTCCCTGCCATGTCTAAGAGTGAATTGCATGGATATACACTCACTTCTCTTACTATTATTTATATCATAACTGTTTATAATGATATTATCCTAAAGACTGCAAATCTAAATCATAGCCGTGGCAGCCAAATACTGGCTTTGTTCACTGTTGTAAAGTAAGATATGTTATAACAATTGGTCAGCACATGGTGCTTATAAAACAGTATCTGTGGAGCACTGCAAGCATTGTGAGTTCAGGTCTCACCTGCAGCAGCTTTGGCTTAATTCACTTGGCCACACCACACTGGATACGCCCAATCTCATCTGATTTTGGAAGCTAAGCAGTGTTGGGCCTGGTTAGCCACCTGGGAGTACAAGGTGCTGTAGGTATTTTTAATCTACAGCCACACCACACTGGATACGCCCAAACTCATCTGATCTTGGAAGCTCAGCAGTGTTGCATATTGTTTTGCCATCTGGGAGGAAACTGGTGATCCAACTAGATTGCATACATACATTCTGGTTAGCTCAGTTTGGGCTTACACTATCAATATAAACCTACCATAGGTTTTACAGTCATGATAGCTCCCCAGAGTGTGCTCCCGGCGCCGGCCACTAGATAGGGCCCATTAACTAAGCTGCGGTTAAGCAGCAGTCATCTCAGGTTTTAAGCCTGTGTGAGGTCACATTTAGTTTCAGAATTCTAAGAATTATTATACCTCTGTATCAGGATATATCTGGATATATGTATATGGGTATATAATATATATGTGTATGTATGCATATATGGAATATATATATATATTTATTAAGGTCTGAGTATGTGTGAATATACATTGTTGTATGTATGAATAAAAATAAACTGAATCATCCGGCACTAGCATTTAGAAAGCTGTATTTGCTCCGGTTCCCTCCATAGGGATTTGTTCCCAAAGCATATGCTGGCAGGGTGGCAGCACTCAGAGTCTTTACTCACGTGAGTAAAGACTCTGAGTGCCGCCACCCAGTCAGCATTTGTTGTATGTATGTGTATATATATATATATATATATATATATACATATATATATATATATTTATATATATAATATGCTGACATTAAAAATCTATTTTGCATTAAGCAAGACTAATTGGTCAGCACACAGTGCTTATTAAACAGTATCTGTTGAGCACTGCAAACATGGTGAGTTCAGGCCTCACCTGCAGCAGCTTTGCTTATTGTTTTTACAGGTGGCTCTGTAGCCAAGTGGTTAGGCTTCCCGGCCACAGTGAACATTGTGATTGCATGGACACTGGTTCAGATCCTGGTTTAACAGGTGTTTAAAAAAAAAGAAAACATGGTAGGACACCATTTTTTAACGTTACTTCCTGGTTCTTTCCCGGAGGTTGCTGCCCTACAACACTCAGCCTCTGGAGGAGCGGGGTGTTGTTAGGAATTTAATTTATTAATTGTTTTTGTACAGCATGACTCTACAGGAATATTCACTATTGCTGGTAACCACATGCACGGTAATGCAGGTTTATACACACGTTACTTCCGTGGTGTACTTACTGGTTGGGGTACATGATCACTAAGTCTAATGCATAGTCAAACAAGCAGCTTCGCTGCAAAGTCGGTCACACAGTGTGTCGGACAAATACGAATCTGGGCCAGTGGCGCAATGTATAACGCATCTGACTACGGATAACAAGATTGTAGGTTCGTCTCCTACCTGGTTAGTTTAAGTTGCCGTGATCGTATAGTGGTTAGTACTCTGCGTAAGAACTGCACAGACAGACCCTTACCGGTCCTCTTTGGGGGAATGCGGGGGCATGTACTGCCTGAGGAAAAATTTTTTTTTTTTTACTGTTTCAGTTAGAGTGTTGCGGTTGATTCGCCGCCAGCCCTCATAGCACCAGGCCAGTACGTCAGGTTCTCAGCGAAGGCTGAACAATTTCCAATGAGAGACAATTGCAATTATTGGGCGTTTAACTACCTATCGGAGTGTACCCTACACAGCAGTAGGGCTGTTGCTTCGCCCTGCTTTGGTAAGGGTTTGAGGTAACAAGGCTGTAGTGGCAGGGCACTCCAGTTCAGGTTTGCCCTAAATAAAGACCACCTTACACTTCTTGCTGCCTACAGCTTCTCTGGACGTTGGTGGTTGGTTCTTGCGTTTTCAGCTTCGCTAGTGGCGCATAACGTCCACTTTGGCTACGTTCCTAACAGGCGGAGTCGGATTCCAAACGAGATAGATCGCAGACCAAGTGGGGGGGGAAATCTGATTTCCTACCATTGTCTACGCAAATTCCTGAATGATTCCGTCTCAACGACTTCAATTCCTAGGTATGATTCTCGATACGGTAAATCAAAGAATTTACCTACCCGAACAGATAGTACAGGTCATTCGTCATCTGGTACAATTAGTGCTCAAGCCATGCACAGTCTCGGTTCATTTGTGCATTCGCCTATTAGACACAATGGTGGCGGCTTTCGAAGCGCTTCAGTTCGGAAGACTTCACTCACGTCCTTTTCAATTGGATGTGCTAGCACAGTGGTCGGGCTCGCATCTGCAGATTTACCGCAGGGTGAGGTTGTCTCCAAGGGCCAGAGTGTCTCTACTCTGGTGGCTCAAAGTACAGAATCTAACCTCAGGGAAACGGTTCGGCGCCTGGAATTGGATAATTCTCACGGCGGACGCGAGTCTCAGAGGTTGGGGAGCTGTAGTTCAAAATTATCAGCTCCAGGGTCTCTGGGCGGATCACGAAAGATTGCTGTCTATAAATGTCCTGGAACTCCGGGCAATTTACAATGCGCTACAACAAGCAGTGCACATGCTGCTGGCTCAGGCTGTTCAGGTGCAGTCAGACAATGCGATGGCGGTCGCATACATCAACAAACAAGGAGGAACGAAAAGCCGTATGGCAATGCGGGAAATGTAGCTTGAATCCTCTATTGGGACGAGTATCACCAAATGATATTGTCGGCAGTATTCATTCCGGGAGTGGACAACTGGGAAGCGTATTATCTCAGCCGTCGGAATTTCCATCCAGGAAAATGGGCATTAAATCCAGAAGTGTATCACATGCTGGTCCAGAGGTGGAGTTACCCGCAGGTGGGCCTGATGGCATCTCGCCACAATCATCAAACGCCCCAGTTCGTGTCCAGAACGAGAGATCCAAAGGCAGTGGCGGTGGATGCTCTCACAATCACGTGGCCATACAGTCTCGTGTATCTGTTTCCACCGTTTCCGCTGCTCCCTCTGAGGCTAAAACGGATCAAAGGAGAGTCCGTCACAGTCATACTAGTGGCGCTTCTTTGGCGGATCTCCGCGGTCTACTCGCAGTCGGTCTTTGGCCGCTCCCACTACGTTCGGACCTGTTACAGCAGTGTCCGTTCCTTTACCCCGATTTAGCGCGGCCGCGTTTGACGGGGTGGCTGTTGAGACAGCCCTCTTAAGAAGAGAGGGCATTCCAGAATCGGTTATACCAACCATGTTACGAGCTAGGAAGCCGGTTACGGCAGCTCATTATTACAGAATTTGGCTTGCCTATGTAGGTTGGTGTGAAGCTCGGAAGTTTCCGACATCATCTTTTAAGTTATCCCGTCTTTTGTTATTTCTACAGATGGGGTTAGATGGAGGTCTGAGTTTATCCACACTAAAAGTGCAGATATCGGCGTTGTCAATTTATTTTCAAAGTAGATTAGCCCTATTGCCGTCGGTTCACACCTTTATGCAGGGTGTCCTCAGAGTTCAGCCTCCATTCACTCCACCTACTGCGCTATGGGACTTGAATCTGGTTTTAGATTTCTTACAGTCTTTTTATTTTGAACCCTTACAACAAGTGGATATTAAATTTCTCACTTGGAAAACAATTTTTCTTTTAGCCTTAGCGTCAGCAAGGCGTGTTTCAGATTTGGGTGCTTTGTCGTGCAAGCCACCGTATTTGGTGTTTCATGATGACAGAGCGGAACTTCGGACGAATTCCGCTTTTCTACCAAAGGTAGTGTCATCTTTTCACATCAATCAACCAATAGTAGTTCCTGTGTTAACAGGAGACTCTGTTAGGTTGGATGTGGTACGCGCATTACGTATTTATGTATCCCGAACATCGACAGTTCGTAAGACGGATACGTTGTTTGTTCTCTATGATGCTGCCAAGATGG